>NW_011495084.1:6358933-6413279 GCF_000754665.1 Bison bison bison | reverse complement strand
ATATCCTCAAAATTAAAGGTTTTAGGGATAAATTTAACAAGATATATACAAGATCTAGATGAGGAAAAACTATAGAACTCTTATGAAATAAAGAACTAAATAAATGGATAAATATTCCATATTCAGGGATTTGAAGATTCAACACTGGCAAGATTTCAGTTTTTCCTCACTTGATCCATAGATTCAACAAAATCCCAGCAAGTGATTTGGTGGATGTTGGCAAACTGACTCTAACGCTTACGTGGAGAGGCAAAAGATGTAGAATAGACAACACGATACTGGAGAAGAACAAAGCTGACTGACACTACTTCTAGAGTTGCTGTAATCTATAAACAAAGACAGTGTGGTGGTGGCAAACGAATAGACAAAGAGATCAATGAAACAGAGTAAGCAGTCTGGAAATAGACCCGCAAAAATACGGTCAACTGATTTTGACAAAGGAGAAAAGGCAATAAACAATGGAGCGAAGACAGGTTTTTCTACAAATGGTGACAGAACAAGTGGACATCCACACACAAAAAAATTAATCTAGACACAGACACTACACCATTCACAAACATTAACTCAAAATGGATTACAAACCTAAATGTAGAACGCAAAACTCTAAAACTCCTAGATGATAACACAGAAGAAAACCTGTATGACCTAGGATATGGCTAAGACTTTTTAGATCCAACACTAGAGGCAGAATGTATGAAAGAAATAATTGATAAGTTGGAATTCAATAAAATTAAAAGTTTCTGTTCTGCTAAAGATCATGTCAACAGAAAATAGACCGGGAGAAAATACTTGTAAAACACTTATCCGACAGAGGACTGCTATTCAAAACATACAGAGGACTCTTAAATCTCAATAGGAAGAAAATAACCTGATTAAAAAATGAGCCAAAGACCTTAACACATACTTCACCAAAGAAAATATACAGATGGCACACAAGCATATCAAAAGATGCTTCACATCCTATGTCATCAAGGAAATGCAAATTATAACAACAGAGAAATACCACTACACACCTATCAGAATGCCCAAGGTCCAGAACTGTCAACGTGAGATGCTGATGAGGATGCAAGACAACAAAACTCTCATTGTTTGTGGAAGTGCAAAATGGTATAGTCACTCTGGAAGAGAGTTCAGTTTCTTACAAAATGAACTAGAGTCTTACCAAATAATCCAATCATATGCTTTGGTATTTACCCAAATGCGTTGCAAATTCATGTCCACACAAAAACTTATACAGGAAGTTTATAGCAGCATTATTTATAAATGCAAAATTTTGAAAGCAACCAAGATATTCTTCAGTAGGTGAATGGATAAATTGTGGCACATCCAGACAACAGAATATTATTTGGTGAAAACAAATGGAAAAATAACAAAAAAAGAGATCAGCTATCAAGCCATAAAAAGGTATGAAGGAATTTTCAATGCATGTTACTAAGTGAAAGCAGCTAATCTGATCAGATTACCTACTACATGATTCCAACTATGTGACTTTTTGGAAAAGACAAAATTATTGATACAGTTAAAAAAAAAATCAGTGTTTGCTAGGGCTTAAAGCAAAGGGAGGGATGAGGATGTGGAGAACAAAGGATTTTTAGAGCAGTGAAACTATTCTGCATAATACCATAATGATGTTTATGTGCCATTAAACATTCTCCCAAACCTATATAATGTACAGCACCAAGAATGAACCCTGGCCAACTATGGACTTTGGGTGATGATGTGTCAATGTGGCCACTGATTATCATAAACATACCACTCTGGTGGAGGACATTTATAGTGGGGGAGGCCGTGTGTGTGTGAGGTGTATGGGAATCTTCTGTACTTTCTGCTCAATTTTGCCATAAATTTGCCATAAACTACTTTAAAATATTTATTTAAAATACTTAAAACGTTTTAAAATTAGTATCTTAGTTGCCTGTGTGTTCAGTCATGTCCAACTCTTTGCAACCCTATGGCCCACCAGACTTCTCTGTTCGTGGAATTTTCCAGGCAAGCATAATGGAAGGGGTTGCCAACTCCTACTCCAGGGGATCTTCCCAAACTAGGGATCATATCCATGTCTTCTGCATCTCCTGCTTTGGCAGGTGGATTATTTACCACTGAGCCACCTGGGAAGTCCCAACTTAGGTGAGCTGTATATAAAGGTTTTAGTTCACCACACTGCCTGAAATAGAAATCTCTTAATTACCATGGAAGCAGAAGCTCAACAGCACAAGACTAATAGATGATAAACTATAGTGATAAAGTACATTTCTGATATAGCTGGAGGGATATTTGGAGGTAGAGATAAGATTTTAGCAGTAGAAACAGTTATAGTTTTCTACCGAGGACTTAACATGCTCAGCAGAGGCCACACACTTCCAGTACATTATCTCACACTGGGGCTTCCCTGGTGGCTCAGATGGTAAAGAATCTGCCCGCAACACGGGAGACCCAGGTTCGATTCCTGGGTGGGGAAAATCACCTGAGGAAGGGAATGGAAGCCCGCTTCAGTATTCTTGCCTAGAGAATTCCATGGACAGAGGAGTCTGGCAGGCTACAGTCCATGGGGTTGCAAAGAGTTGGACACAACTGAGCGACTAACACCATAACACACACATATCTCACATTACCCCAGAAGTCTCCAGCATTATTGCCATCTTAAAGATAAGAATGTTTCAGCCCAGAGAGGTTACATATAACAATACACAGTAAGTGGTACAGCTAGGAAATTTAAATTAATCTGAAGCTCCTACCAGAATATATTTTAACTAATACAATCATAAAGTTTTTACATCCCCACCAGGGAAAGAAAGTCCGGGTCTCAATTTTATCCACCTTCATATGTAGAATGTGGGAGTCAGGAAGTATTTTAAATTTCTATCAAAAACTAATTTTTGATATAGTCACTATAGATATATTTTTTCCCTACATTTCATGGTGTCTTTCTGAAGCTAGATAGTGTTGGGTGCTCACACTTCTACATTTCTTAATTTGATATCAATACCCATATACTTTTGTTGCTCTGCTTTTCAATATGTCTCTTATTCAATTACTTGATATTTTGACTTTACTTATCTGTTTTTCCCTACATCAGTTACACTTGCCCTTCCATTTTTTTCTCAGTGCTCATATTATGGCAAGAATACAGACAACATTTTCAACAACAGTAAAAGAAGATGAAAACCAGTCTATAAAGGCAGCTCTTGGAGGGATCATGCCACTCATTGAGTAACGGCAGGGCTGGTGAGAGAGTGCTGATACTCAATGTCTTCTCTATATGAAATCTAGCCATTTGCTCTTCCATCTGTAGGCTCCACGCTTGCCATTTTGGACACGAGCTACTTCACTAAACAGAAAGCTTACCCTGGCTGAGGGAATGTCTTTGAAATAGTTATGTTTATCTTTTACTTGGATTTTGCTAATTTTAGCTTGATATTTCAAACCCACAAATTTTGGGCCTGTACTTGCTTGGGATTTGAGATTCTCCACCTTGTTCTGTCTTTACTAATTAAAGCATCAGTTCAGGATGAGGTTTGCAGAAATGGAAAGGTAATGTTGCCTTGCTGAGCCTTATTTCTTCACCTGTAAAATGAAGGGATCACAACAATTCTTTTGCCTTACTCTCTGAGTTAAATCACATTAAAAAAATGGTTGAATACTACTGGTAATAGAAGAACCTTTTTAAGCTTTATGACGTGAGTGTTCATCAATCAGAGGGACCTGGCTTTGAACTGGGACAGAGTTCTGGAGGGCCTCGACTGTTTAGGAATCTTTTAGTGACTGAATATCAGCAACTTGGAAGGCGATTTCCAGGGGAGCAGCTAAAGCTGCCACAGTGCCTGGTATGGCAGTAGTGAGAAGACACTCCAGGAGTAGCTATTTAAGATAAGGATGTATTTCAGCACTTTAGCTGTTTCAGTCATTTTGAATATGCCAGTCTTGTATCAGCTCTATTTACGTGCTTTCCGAAGTTTAGAGCATTATGCTATTTCATAGCATCTATGATGCTTTGATCTTGATCTTGCTGGAAAATGACCATTGGAGGTTTTCACATACTAGGTCGACTACCACCTGAGTGAGGGCTCTGTGTGCTAAGTTGCTTCAGTCTTGTCAGACTGTGCGACTCTATGGACTCTAGCCTCCCAGATTCCTCTGAATGTGGCATTCTCTGGGCAAGAATACTGGAGTGGCTTGCCATGTGTCCTCCTGGGGGTCTTCCTGACCCAGGGATCGGACTTGGGTCTTTTACATTTCCTGCACTGGCAGGTGGGTTACTTACCACTAGAGCCACCTGGGAAGGCTATCTTCTAAGCTTCTATCTATTACCAAAAGCATTCTGAGTTCAGAGAGGATAAAATGTAAAAAAAAAAGCATATCTTGGCATCAATAAAATAAGGTGAACAAATTATTACTATTTTTATTAGCTCACTGTATTCTACAATATGAAATGCAATTATCCCTAATGGTAAATCTTGGATCATTAAACTAGCCTACCCAGAACAAAAACACTACATGATATTTGATTGTTACTCTAATATAAATTTGATATATTTTGCACAGATTGCCTCATTTTTTTTTTTATTGAGTGCTGACTATAGCCAGGTATTATTCTAATTGGTGGGGATCTAGTCGTGAACTGATAGAATACTGAATTTCAGCAGCATACAGAATAAAGACATTTTAGTTATAGCTATGAAACATACACCTCTGCATATGATAAGTACTAAAGGCAAGTAAGTCTGTCTTGGGTTCAGTGGGAATATATAAGATGGGAATTATTCTCTGGTAAAGTCTAATCAGACTACTATTAGGTACACTATTTTTATGTTGTGCTTTGAGGAGGCCTAGGAGGCTTTGCAAATGCATCTCAGTGGCTGCTATCGGAAGTAGCCAAGAGATCAGACCCACTTCCTAAACCAGAGCAGATGTACTCAGCTATTTTACACACTATATTGCATTTGGGGTAATATTTCACTTGAAGAAAGAGGTTTTCTGCTAAAACAAAGTTTGAAAACCACTGATCTGGTGGACAAAGCATGAATTTCAGCATGAAAATGTTTAAATTAAATTTCCAGCTCTACTGCCCATTTATAATTTGACTTCAAATAACCCAAACCACGTCTAAACACACGACTGACGAACAAATGATTCCAAGTGATTCTGATTTTAGCTTTCAGTTAAACTGTGAAGAAAGCTATGCAAATCATTCTAGCTGGGCTGCTGTGCCTGGAACAGCCTTCATCGCATGCTGTGATTTCAAGAATTCTGGAACTCTCCTGTATCTATTATGCGTCAGAATATTCTTGGTCTTCCTTCTTTATAAGGTATATAAAAAAAGCATATCACCATAATAATAAGGATGACAATATGTGCTAGGAGTTTTGACATGCCCTTCACATTACATTAATTTTATTTAATTCTTATAAAAACCCTGAGGGATGCTCCCTATCTTTACAGTGAGGAGGTTCAAAGAATTAAGTAATTTATCATGGTGACAGTGGTGAAGCTTGATTTAAAGTCAGTAGTATTCTCTAGTACTTATCTTCAGTCATGCCACCTCTCTACATCAACTTTCTATAACCTAGATATAGTTACATTAGAAAGATGGGCATGGGAAGCTATGTGCTTCTCTGAGGTAGGCAAAGGGATGTATGAAAGAAACAGCTACATGTATCACTTTAAAAATGCACTAAAACAATAAACCTGCTTGAAAACAAATGAGCATTTGTTCTAGAAGTTAACAGATCACACAAACGTCTTATTTGAAAAAATTTGCATATGTCACTAGTTGTGAAATGCTACTATTAAAGTACTCAGAGAGATGCATATACACAGAAGTAGCATAGTTTTTCTTTTACCATGACAGGATAGATAGCATATGTAGCTGAGACTAAGAGGGCTGACAAATCTATGTAGGCAGACTAACCTTCCTGGCTAAGAACCAGGAGTTACGCTTGTTACACAGAACTCTCAAGGGTACCATGCAATCAGAGGTCACAATCGAGGCAACAGAAGCAATGTCACCATATCAGAGAATGGGCCAATTCAGATCTGGTCCCTGACAGTCACTGAGGTCAAGGCTTGCGGCTAATAATTGTATTAAACAGGAATATTCCCTGCACACTTTTAGAATTGTCATCTGAACAAACAAGTCCAGGTCATCTGTAGGTTAAATCTCAGTTCTTTTTCCTAGTACTTAGAACTTACTTTCTAGTCTTAATCTCGTATAATTTTTAAACTTACAACTGTAATTTTCTTTTGATCAAGTAAATGCTTAATAAGTTTATTTTTGTTTTCTGATCTTAACAAGAGCAAACTTTGATTTAAATGCATTCATTTGTCACTTAATTCCATTTTATTATTTGCTGCCAAATGTAATTTTAAAATTCTGACTATATGACAACAATCACAATTTAAACTTCATATTTTACTGTATATAGGGTATTATAATTAAAATAATAAGAATAATCTTATACTCAAATTTATGAATCTCAAATTTTAATACTATTTATGTATCATTGCATGTATCATTTATATAAAAGCAACTAAATTCCAAATAGCAATTTTATATAAAAGGTGTGAAATTTACAAATAGTCATTAAAATGTAACAAAAGATATATTTACAAATAAGTAGATGAATCATGTACTTAAATCAAATAGGGAAAATAAAATATATATGAATAGGGTTGCATTTAGATTTTTATGAGATATATGATGTGCAATATTAGTTCACATTTTCCTCAATGTAATTTGGAATTTATGAATTATACTGAAATCACACATCAATATTTAATTTTGGTCTGTGTTTTTAATTTTATGACAAATATTTAAAACATCTTTAGTTGCCCTACTCTTTTAGTTATGGCTTAATTTAAATAAAAATCCTTGAGAGTTTATTATTTTTACTATAAAATTTTACTGCTTTGTATATTTTTCACAAATCACACTTGGAAAACTGTATATTCTAGAGCTCTCTTTTGTTCATATAAATTCTAAGATGTAAGAAAATCAAGAGTTTGATTCCTGGTTTTACCTTATGTTATATTTCAATTTGAAAATGCTTATATTTAATGTTTAAATTGTACACAAATATACATACACACCACACAATCTCACAGTATAGTTCCAAGTGAAATACTCAATAAACTAAATATAAGGCTATAAGATTAAAACTGGCAATAGTTCAATATTCAAGTGCATAAGACTGAAAGTCTATTTTTTCCAGCTGCATAATTAGCATATTTTCAATAGAAAACTATGGTCCTATGAGTAATAGGACATATCACATTCTAAACTAGCTTCTAAAATCATACTATTCTCACTGTTTAATTAATTCTATAGCTTTTAGTTGCTTATTTTATAATGATTCTTAAGAATGTGTGAGATCAAAACTGAGAATGTGTAGTTTGATAAACTGCATATCCCTGTGAGAAGTGTAAATCTTAGCTTAGTTTAAACAGCTCAGATTAAGTGTCAGTTTCAGAGATTTCTTTCCATATTTACTCTTTTAAAAGTATATTTTAAGTTTAGCTCTAATATATTTTTAATACATAAGTTTATTAACTGTACAAGGAGAAGAAGTATCAAACATATGTTAAACATTAAAACTGTTATTTTAAGGAAACACTTCTTGACCTCATTAAAATAATTAACGTTTCATAACATTATATTTCACATCCAAGTTATGAAAAAGCAAAAAAAAATTATCAAAACAAACTACAGTCAATTACATTTTCAGATCAGTAAGATGCACTTGTAAGGGTCTTTCTTCTCCTAATCCAATTGCCAAAGGCACTTTAGCAGCTCAAATAGGTGGTTAGAAACATTTCTGCCATGATTTCTGAAATATACAGGGCTTTGTCGTTGTTGCTATTTTTTATGATTTCCCCTTTCTATAGCTATAAATACTAGTAGAAAAAGAAGATTACTCACACTTATACACACACACATGCGTATGTAATTGGAATTAATTTTAACATCCCTGTTCTCAAACTATTCTGGTGAGTCACTGAAACACTATTAGTTTTGACTTATTTACTTATTTATTTTATAATCTGAATCACCTTAAAAGGGTAGAACTGAGGAACTGTACTACAGTTCATCTTTTTTTAGAGACACCTGGTGATTTTCCATCCTAATAGACAATAAAATCAATAATTTTGATTGCTTTAAACATGATGAACAATAAGCACATTTAATTTTGATTCGTTCATATTTACGATACATGATTTCACTTTAAAAGGGAAAAACTTTAGTTAAACCGTCTTCTACTTTTTTAAATCCTATGGCATTTGACTTGTTTCTAAAATTATCTGAGTTTCGCACTCTAGGACCTGGGTCACAACCTTATTTAGGGACAGGAAATAGTTATCAGGTCACTGAGTGGTCAAACGAAAAGGATTTGAAATGCTTCAGCACTTAGGCCTCCACTCATCGAAATGATTGACTTCTATGTTGTTTAAAGGTTGAAGTTTCTTTACTGGAACTAGTCAGATTATGCCTATGTGATCACAGCAATTTTAAGAAAAATCTACAGGGTACAAACATACATAAGAGTATAAATGAACAGCCTTATACATTTACAAAAAAGGACCAGTCTTTAGGATATGCACAGATATTTTAATTAACAATATATCTGAGTCCAAGGCTAATATAAGTTCCTTGGCATTTGAGTGCAACAAAATGGGATAAAAGCAAAGGGAACATAAATGTTATCTCTCTATGCTGTTTTTCTTCTAGAATAGACTAATAACATGCCATACTGTTTAGCAGCACACTTTACTATCATACAGGATAAAATCATATAATTATTCCTGTATTATAATGATTAACCTAAGCCTACTTTTATATTCACCTGATGTTACTTCAAGTGAATACACTCTATCTCCAATGACAGAAACAGGCAAAATAGAAGTTGGGGCAAAATGAGTATATACTTGATATATCATTTAGCACTGGATCAGTTTCTCTAGAGTTCAGGACTATTATTAGAAATCAAAATGATCATTTTGCACAGTTTCCAAGGCAAGCAATGTCAGGGATTTTATGTAAAGAGAAGTTTGTGGCTGGAAGAAAAGAAGTTTAATGTATGAAAGGTGATGGAAGAGAATTAAGCCGAAGTATTGCCTGCATAACTCATTTTCTAATGTTTGAAAGAATAAGAAAAGGACATTATGAAAACTGTACCAAATTAAGGTATTCCATATTTACATAACTTTTCCATATGATCACTAAAACTTTAAGAAATAGATGTTTTATTCCAGAAATGTTAAAGGAAGCAATCCTATCACTGATGGACAGAAAGTTGGAAAATTAGGCACAGATTTTATTTTTAAGTTTTATTTTATAATAAGAAACTGGGCCATTAAAACTATGTAACCAAAGCTGGAGTGCGTGCACTGGAAGGCCCCTGCAGTCTTTTACAACTTTTCAGAGGCCTGGGTTGTGAACTGGGTTTGCACTCTGCCAGCAGAGCAGCTCTGACCCATGGAGAGCACTCCTTCAGATCAACACTGCCTCAGGCCTTTCTGCTTTCTCCAAGAAGTCTAACATTTCAGGCATCAAGTTGAATTTCTTCTGGAGATGATTAACCCAAACCCATGACAGATTTTTTCCAAGATATCCAACCCCTTATGTTTATTTTATCCTGGCTCTTTTTTGGATGTACTGGACACAAGTAACTTACTCATTTTACATGTTAAAGTACTGGTGGAGAGCCATTAATTCCCTTAAAAAATGAGAAAATATGTCTGTGCTGGGCTCTATTGTGTAAGTTCATATTAACTGTATGATTTAAAATTTTAAGAAAGATGTTTCTCCTCTAGTATAGAATTTTTTAAAGCATTTCAACACATCTCAAGATAGGGATCTTCTACTTTTGGGGAAATGCATTCTTGTGGTGTATTAAAAAACACAATGTTAGAAGGATCAGTTACTGTTTCCATAAGCCCAGTTTGTAGGGGGTTTCAACTAACCTAAATCTTGGCATACACAGTTTAGTTAACAGTCAAATAAAAATATATAGAAGAGTCTATTCTCCTTCTTATATGCCAATCCCTGCCCTTGTTTCTGTATCGATGGCATTTTCTTCTTATCACGGGTGAGATGAGCTGTAGGAAAATAATCCAGGTGTTTTTATATATTTCTCTAAGTAAAATATTTTAAACTAAGAGGTGATTGGATGACTTCTTTAGAGATGACTATTAATACTTTTTTTTTAAAGACATTTTTTTCTTCTTTGAAGAAACAGTGCAAAAAGGTCAAATTTTCATAGTTTTTTAATAAATTTTTTTTTTTCTGTTAGGATGATGTAAGGTTCCAAATGAAACAGGATTTTCATTATGAACATTTGAGTTACTTTAAACATATTAAAGAAAAACTTTAAATATTAAGACACTCAAATATATAAATTAAGCATAGGAATAGAAATATTTACTAAATAACATATCTGAACATTTATTCTTCTAAAATTAATAGAAATGTATCAAAGGAAAAAGACATAAAGTTAAATTTAGGGGACATTTAAAATGTAAAGCCTTAGTTTCAATATACTGTCTGATAAGACCAGCAGTTTAAGGAAAAAAATGTATAAATTTGAATGTAACATCTCATGCCAAGAATAAGAACTCATTTCATGAGATAGAAATTTGTATAGAGGTATACGTGCGACTACGTGAGAATGGACACGAGCACAGCATGAGATTGGAAAGCAGCTTCCAGGTATTACAGCACCACAAACACAGATAATTCCATTTCAACATAAGCGTGTCATTTATAAGCAGCAATTCTGGGAGCTAACTTTGAGTTTTATCAAAACTTTGAGTTTAGCATCTGGCTGATGACAAAATGTTGACTCTATGGTAAACAAGTTTTAATTTCTCAGGATTAAATCCAAATATTACTTCTGATAGTAATTCAGAAAACTAATCTACAAATAGTAATTGATATAATCTTTTCTCTTTAGGAAAATCTCTTATATAGTTTAAGGTTACTGGTGCAAAGAACCATAGGACACATTTTAGAAAACTTCAAGGGATAATTTTACTTCCATCTCACATGGACAAAACACTGCAAAATTGTCAAAATGACAAATCTTAGAATCACAAGAATTATAGGAAATTAATTCATGCTCCATATTAGTCTTTTTACTCTTCTTAAATAAAGTTGCAAAATAAACTTTATCTTTACAAAATATATATCAATATCTGAGAATATTTTCTCTCTAAGTGGAGGATAAAGCTAAGTTAATTTTTCTAATTAGATTATTACTGGAATGTTTAAAGATATCAGTTTCTTCTTTAATTCATGCTTCAATGGGCTACCCAAGTTCAAGACCTTCTACAGAATGAAGAAAAGAAATGACAAGGGATAGCATATACATTGGGGGTGGTAGGTTAATGCCAGAAGTGTGACTGATTGATCGACTGACATGACTTTAAAAAATCTGGATTAAAGCTGCCTATCAAATTTGTCCAGCTAAAATTTAGAGTAGAATGGATTACTGACCAGAATCTGTGTCTTGTCTATTCAGGTATATGCATTTACCTTCACCTGAAAAATCCCTTTCCATGGAAAAATGATCAGCTAAGTAGAATAATAAATTTCCCCAATACACATACACCAATGTTTCAAAGTATATGGAGTTACTATAATCAAATTCTAATTTGTACGGATTTCATTGTAAATAACTACTGCTCCTGTTAATAGAAATAGCTAACGTGTATTGAGATTACTATGCATTAGATACTATTCCCAGCATTTTATATGTACTGATTTATTTACTCAACTCTGTGAACTCTGCATTATTTACCTTATTATACCAATTTCATAAATGAGGAAACAGACACTGAAAGATTGAGGGTGTGATAGAGTCATACCTGTAGCAAGGGGCAGAGTTGGAATTTAAACCCAGATAGTCTGCTCCATAGCTCATTCTGTTAACCATTAGATTCAGTATTGTTTTTAAACTAAAATAATGATTTGAAAAAGTCTTATGGAAGATAATGAAGCTTTGGGGAAAACACATGGGATCCTACAGTTTTATTCAGTTGTTATAAAATATCAATGGAATATAGAAATCATTTAGTTTTCTTTAAACACAAAAACAAATAGTGACTTTATTACCCATCTCTTCTAGAAAATGTTTCAAAAACTATGAAACCATAAAATGAAAGGATGCTATTTATAACGAGGAAATTTTCAACATCCAAAACTTCACAGCTGGTGGAGCTTAAGTAGGAAATGATTAAATGAATTCCAAAGTGTGCTAAGTAGATCTAAGGGGTGGCTGAGACAGTGGGACCTAAAGCCTGGATGTGAACACTAAATGAGTTGTAAGTTTAACTTGGGAATAGGCCAGTATCTGACTTTGAGTAATAGCAATTGGCAGGAAGAGTGTTTCTGAGACTCCAAAGATATTTCTTTTTTAGAGTCAGAACTGCTTATTAATTCAACAAATACTTACTGAATGCCTAGTATAGATGAATCTAATAATGTTGCTAGGTTCTGGAGATGGGAGGAAACAGAAATATGACTAAAACTTGATCCCTGGCTTTAAAAAGATTTATAGTCAGTGCAGGAAATAGACAAAAACATATAGTCATAGGAGAGTATTAAGCAGACATGACAGAGGCCTGTGGGAAGCTTGGTGTTACTAGGAATGCCTTACAGATGAAATGACATTTATTTATCTGAGTCATGAAGGATAAGTAAACATCTAAAACTAGAAAGGTGAGGAAAAGCATTAAAGATAAAGAAAGTGGCATGAAATATGAAGAGCAGGGCATTTTTTGGAAAGAACAAGCACTCTATTATAGTTGGGGATATACTGAAGTAGTTCAATATGGTTACAGAGTATTTGGGGGAGAAATGATACAAGGTGGAAAGGTATGCTGGGAACAGTATGTAAAGGGTATTGTATGTTTAAGACCTTGGAATTTGTACTAGGGGAAACAGAAAGACACTGTGAATTTTAAACAGGGGTGTGCTGTGTGAATAATAGAGTTTAGAAAGGCATTGCTGTGCAAGTATAGAAGACAGCATTGATAACATTAAGAGATGTGTGAATATTATAAAGGTGACCGTGACAATGTTTCAGGGCAAGAGACACTGCAGACCATGGCTGATGCGGGGGTAGGGCCTACACTTAGCTAATGCAAAAGGGAACAGAATTAAGAATGATTCTCATTTATCTGTGTTAAGCGAGTGGATGACAGCTGATGCTCCTAACAGAGACAGCAAAAAGGATCAAACAGGTGGGTGGAGTGGAATGTACATATACACATCATATCAGACATACTGGGTTTCAAGCGCCCAGGAAAAAATCAAAGGGTGAAGGATGGAGGTGGATATTTAGTTGTTACTGCCTGTAAACATAAGCTATATGAGAGAATTAGGTGTTATATTCTTGATCTTTTCATCACACCTTGGGAATAGGTCTGATTTGTACCTCCATGATGTTTTCTTTTGCCTGTTTATATGTCTCATCAACTGGACTCGAGGGTAGTTTTTTAAAGGCAAAATTATGTCTTACTCATCTTTGTATTCCCTCACCTACTATAATGTCTGGCCAAGCAAATATCTGTTGTATTTGTAAATAAATATGTGGATTGAGTATAGAATAACATCACACACACACAAAACTCTATGGGATACTTCTCTTTTAGGAACAGAAATAGGCAGAGAAGACAAATAAAGACAAATAGGAGTAGTAAGATAATGAGGAGAACCAGGAGAGAACTGGAATGAGGGTGTAATGGGAGAAAAATTCTAGAGAGAGAAATCCCAAAGAAATGGCAAGTAGAAAGAGGGCAGAAAAGACGTTCCTGAGTTCAGCAATTAGGAGGTTAACACTGATTTCTGTAATGAAGGTAGTTTGAGTACAATGATGAGAATGTGACCAGAATGTACACGCTGCGTAGCTTTATGAAAGGACTGTATGTGAGATTATAAATTTCAGTTTATTAGTTTGTCTCTTGTTAGGCTGAGTTTCTAAATCAAGAACTGATTTTTACTTCTGCTTCCAGCCTCAAGTACAATAAAAGAAAGCAGAAGCTTAAAAATGTTTTTTTTTAGAGAATAAAAAATGCTCAATAAACAGAAGGTGAGAAATGAAGATACTAATTAGACTGCCTAAGAAGGTTGATAAAAAAGAGAGATGGATGGATTGGGTAGTGGCTCGAAAAGGAGGTAGCATCACATTTCCAATAATAAAGATGCAACTTATTCATAGGCTGACTTTAAGCAATAGATATAATACAGGCAGAAATGTAAGAAACAAGGCAGAAGACAACTAAACATGAGAACATCACGGGATCTGCCGAATAACATCCACAGCAAGGATGAAAAGTTTAGCCTTGGAAAGAAAGCGAGACCACTTTATTTAAGGAGAGAGTTATAGTGAAGTTTGGAATGTCAGTGGGAATAAAAATGATTGCTGCCACATACTGAACACTGGGCTAAGCAACGGTTTGGCTCCTCACAACTGCTCTATGGGGTGAGTATTATTCTTTTCATTCAGTAGGAGAGAAGTAACTTAAACACAGGCTTCCCAGGTGGCGCCACTGCCTGCCAGCACAGGAGATGCAAGAGACGTGGGTTTGGTCCCTGGGTAGGAAAGATCGCCTGAAGTAGGAAATGGCAATCCACTCCAGTATTCTTACCTGGAAAATTCCATGGGCAGAGGAGTCAGCAGGCTGTAGTCCATGGGGCTGCCAAGAGTCAGACACGACTGAGCACACGACTTAAAACACACTCATACCTTGTGATTGCTGTTTCTCTACTTTCTCCTTACATCTTCATGTCTACTGTGTTCAGCCTGCTCCAGGCTACCATCTCCATGCTGGACTACTGCTCTGACCTCCCAACTTTTCTCATCATGTTCACTGCTGTTTCCTTTCTACCTGCTCTCCATACCACATGTTTCATAGTCATTACTTGAAGAACACATCTGATCATTGCACCGTCTGCTTATAATGACTATTGTTCTTGGAATACAGAAAGCCAAATCCCTGACATGGACTAACAAGGACAAATTAAAACTTCTCTGTCCTCACTCTCACCAACAGTGCTAGAGGGTTCTCTTTTCTCTGCCCCCTCTCCAGCATTTATTGTTTGTAGATGTTTTGATGATGACCATTCTCATCAGTGTGAGGGTGTACCTCATTGGAGTTTTGATTTACACTGACATTTACACTACCAGGGATAAAATAGCTAGTGGGAACCTGCTGTTTAGCACAGAGAACTCAGTTCAGTGCTCTGTGGTGACCTAGATGGGTGGGCTGTGGGTAGGTGTGAAAGGGAGGTTCAGGAGGGAGGGGATATAGGAATACACATATCTGACTCACTTTACTGTACAGAAGTTGTTCAGTCATCAATTTGGGTCCGACTCTTTGTGACCACATGGACTGTACAGGCTTCCCTATCCTTCACTATCTCCCAGAGTTGGCTCAGATTCATGCCTATTGAGTCAGTGGTGCTATTCCAATAAAAAGATTAATACCTCCTCTCCAAAAAATTGAGATATAAAATTGCTCTGTCCTCTGCCAACTTCTCCAGCTTCATCTGACTTCTTGTTCTCTGGTCAAACCAGCCTTCTTTCAGTTCCTTTAATGGCCAAGGCTAGCCTATCTTCAACGTCTTTCATTAGGCCCACACTTCGGCCTGGAACACTCTTTATCCACAACTTCGCTCTTTGTCTAGTTACTCCTACCCAGTCTTCAAATTCAGTTCTAGTGTCATTTCTTCCCTAAATTCATAATGAGTTTCCCTTACTTTTCCTCAATAGAACTTTATTCTGATGTGTCATTATACACTTCAGTTCAGTTCAGTCACTCAGTCGTGTCTGACTCTTCGCAACCCCATGGACTGCAGCACACCAGGCCTTCCTGTCCATCACCAACTCCCAGAGTTTGCTCAAAATCATGTCCATTGAGTTGGTGATGCCATCCAACCATCTCATCCTCTGTCATCCCCTTGTCCTCCTGCCTTCAATCTTTCCCAGAATCAGGGTCTTTTCCAATGAGTCAGTTCATCACATCAGGTGGCCAAAGTATTGGAGTTTCAGCTTCAGCATCAGTCTTTCCAATGAATATTCAGGACTGATTTCCTTTAGAATGGACTGGTTGGATCTCCCTGTAGCCCAAGGGAGTCTCAAGAGTCTTCTCCAACACCACAGTTCAAAAGCAGTAATTGTTCAGCGCTCATCTTTCTTTATAGTCCAACTCTCACATCCATACATGCCCACTGGAAAAACCATGGCTTTGACTAGAAGGACGTTTGTTGGCACTTATACACTTATGTGAATGTTAATAAATGGCAGTCACCGTCTTCCCTGCTTCTGTCAGACGGTGAACCCCATTACTTATGGTCTTCATTTATTTCATTCACCACTGTATCCTCACCTCCTTACACAATGCCAAGCACGTGATAGATATTCAATAAAGATGTGTTGCTAGGTTAAATAGGAAAGGCAAGGAAATAAGTCTGAGTTCCATTCTCAATTTATACTTTAAAGGCAATTATGTTCAATCACATTGGTCTTTTATTCCACTGCTGGCCTGCATATATCTTGATGTTTTCATTTTTGAAATTTCTGTATATTACCTTTTGGCCTCACAAGAGAAAAGATAAAGATTTAGTCCTTTTATAACACGTCTACCATTAACATATATACTTCTTTTCCCATTTCTTAGACAAATAATAATTTTTTGGCTAGATCACAATTTAGAATTTAACTATTTATGACAATGTAAATATCATTTATACCCAAGCCTTAAATACGAGCCATGGGTGCTGTATGTGTTAGTTTCTGTCATGTCTGACTCTGTGACCCTTTGTAGCCCACCAAGCTCCTCTATCAGTGGGATTTTTCAGGCAACAATCCTGGAGTGGGTTGCATTTTCCTCCTCCAGGGGATCTTCCCAACCCAGGGACTGAATCTGTGTCTCCTGTGTCTTCAGCACTGTAGGCGGATTATGGATTCTTAACCCATCAGGGTTAAGAATTGAGCCACCGGGGAAGCCCAGGAAGGGCACAATAGCTAGTTCTATGGTTTTCCTATAGTTGCAAGGAAGCATGAGGATTTAATCCCCCAGTAAAGTAATTGTTAGAATTTAATCTCTACTGAATTCAACAAATGAGAATTTAGCTGTACCAGACCAAGCCCTCATTATTGAGATTGTTTACAGAGCTATAAGTAACCAATATGGATAAAATGCAACTGAACTCTAGCTATATACCCGCCAGTGCACTGGATTACTAGCTGATCATACACCTGAGAAGACGATATGACCAATGAACAGTAAAATCTGCTGGGATCATCAGAGACGATGGATGGCTTTGACTCAGTTTATCTACACACTCACAGACTTGACTCGACTCTCATGCCCACACATATCCTAAGAGCCAAATGGAATGATTAGGACACCACAGGTTGTGCCTAGATGTATGTCACAGTGTCCTCATTACACTCAACAGGTTTTGAGGTCTCTTCTCCTTTGTCTTTCCTTAAAGTGAGGTAAATTTAGTGTTGTGTGAAGCCTATTACATTTCATTCAAGTTTTGATTTGAATTCAAAACACACAGCTTCTAATAGAAAAAAAAAATAGCATAACTGTTACGGATTACATTTCCTTCCTTGTGTAACTGATTTTCTTCACATTTAGTTAACCAATTTTTTACATCTAGTTAGTTTTCTTTGTACTGTCATCAGTGTTCAAATTCTCTTTTAGAAGGGTGCGTCTACCGCAGATTCATGAATTAGCATTCTACACACATATCCACATGTACATGCTCAGTCACCCATGTCAACTCTTTGTGACCCCACTGACGGTAGCCCACAAGGCTCCGCTGTCCATGGGATTGTCCAGGCAAGAATATCAGAGTGTGCTGCTATTTCCTGTTCCAGGGGGATATTTCTGACCCAGGGATCGAACCTGAGGTTCCAGTGTCTGCTGCATTGGCAGGCAGATTCTTTACCGCTGAGCTACCGGGGAAGCCTCCACACACATATCTATAGGTCATTCCCAAACTCTTTTCCTGAGGACTGTATCTCCTATTGATATGTTGGAGCATGTTCATGACAAGACAATGAAAAAAATTTTTGCTCCTCAGAGATGTTGTCTGTCAGCCTAGAGTATCTACTCTTGAACCCTGTGTGTGCTCTCATCTTGGGATCACTCTTCGCCATCCCTTTGTTTCTCTCACTAGATCTCATGTGTTCTTTTTCATGGCTTACCTCTCCATCTTTGTGGAGTGGTTCCTCCAGTAGCTTACAGATCAAGGCTGCAAGGGAGATACATTTGAGACTTGATATGCTTTTATATTTTTAAATTTTATTAATAATTCACCTGTTTACAGAAGTATGGACTTCCCTAGTGGCTCAGACGGTAAAGAATCTGCCTGCAGTGAGGGAGAGCCAGGTTGGGGAGATCCCCTGGAGAAGGGAATAGCTACCCACTCCAGTATTCTTGCCTGGAGAATTCCATGGACCGAGGAGCCTAGTGCTCTACAGTCCATGGGGTTACAAAGCGTCTGACACGACTTAGCAGCTAATACTCTCACTGTTTTTTTTCACTTATCAATTTCTGGGTTAAAAATAACTTTGCCCAAGGATGTTGAATATACTGTTCCATCATCCTTAGGGTTCAAGATTAATGTGGGGAAGTCCAATGCCTTTTAGATAACTGATCCATTGCAGAAGATCTGTTTCTCTTTCTGGAGGACTTTTAAAGTCTTTCCTTTGTCCCTGGTTTTATGACATCTTCTAAGATGTGCTACAAAGGTGATTTTAATTTTATTCATTTTCCTAACATGATCTGGAAACTGGAAATTCCCTTAGTTTGGGGAATTGGGGGGAATGATTTCTCTGACAGCTTCCTTCAATCTATTTGTCGTTGTGTTCTTTCTGGAACGTCTATCAGTTACTAAGGCTGGACCTCCTGGACTAAGTCTCTTTTCTTTATGTTCTCTCTCATCTTTCTTGTCACTTTGTATTTTTGCTCCAGTTTCTGGGAAGTTTTTTTAACACTATCTTCTAACTTTATATTTTGTCAAGATTTCATTTCTGGTACCATATTTTTATTTTCAAACAGATTTTTTAGTTCTCTTAACTCCCTCTGTCTTATCATAGCATCTCATTCTTATTTCATGGATGCAATATTTTCTTGTCTCTAAAAATATTCATGGTATTTTTGAAGATTTTTTTCACCTGAAGTTGACTGTGTTTGTTACTTTTTCTTAAAAGTTTCTTTCAGATGTTTCAGTTTAGTTTAGATCAGTCGCTCAGTCATGTCCGACTCTTTGTGACCCCATAGACTGCTGCATGCCAAGCCTCCCTGTCCATCACCAACTCCCAGAGTTTACTCAAACTCATGTCCATTG
Organism: Bison bison bison; assembly: GCF_000754665.1. Taxonomy (NCBI): domain Eukaryota; kingdom Metazoa; phylum Chordata; class Mammalia; order Artiodactyla; family Bovidae; genus Bison; species Bison bison. The sequence continues at coordinate 6,393,916 of NW_011495084.1, read as the reverse complement.
AGTCGGTGATGACATCCAACCATCTCATCCTCTGTCGTCCCCTTCTCCTCCCACCTTCAATCTTTCCCAGAATCAGGGTCTTTTCTAATGAGTCAGTTCTTCGCATCAGGTGGCCAAAGTATTGGAGTTTCAGCTTCAGCATCAGTTCTTCCAATGAATATTCAGGACTGATTTTCTTTAGGATGGACTGGTTAGATCTCCTTGCAGTCCAATGGACTCTCAAGAGTCTTCTCCAACACCACAGTTCAAAAGTTCAGATGTTTAAAAATCTTCATTTGTGTGCTTACATCTAGAGGGCACCTATAAAACTGATAAACTGTAAATTACCTTATTAGGAGGATAAAACAAGTGTGTGAGGTCAATCATTTCATGGTCACCTACGTGAATCATATATTGGTGAGGGTTTTCAGATCCATCATCTTTAGCTGGAAGACCTCGGATTATCATTTAATTTTCAAAACATCATGAGAAGTAATGATTGGTGCTTCCAATCTTTACAGAAGAAAACAAAGACATGGAGTATACAGCCAGTGAGTATTTATGCAAGATTCATACTGGAGTCTTCTCAGTCCAAATCCATTGCTACTTCATTATCTCATGTAGCCTTCTTTAGATAAAAACCTGCAGTCCTCAATGATGAACTTTCTAAGATACTGTAACAATTAATCCAACACCTTGATAGGATTATTAGCTATCCCAGAAATACAGGAAGTGTCCAGGGTAGCAAGTAAATAGGCAGCTGACACGTGGACAGAGAGGATTCTTTCAGGGAACAAGGGACAACACAGATAAAGGGTGCCATGAGCTTCTCCCAGAGTCACTCTCCTCCCACATTTTGTCTCTAAAGTTTTGGCTCAGGAAGCCAGACATCATCCTTATTTTCCTTATGACTACACAAAGCAGCAGGTAGAGGGCTGGGTGGCATGAGTGCCCTGCTTTCTTTCTTTTTTCATTTATTTATTTTAAATTAATTTTTATTGGAATATGGTTGCTTTACAATGATGTGTTAGTTTTTCAATTCAGTTCAGTCACTCAGTTGTGTCCAGCTCTTTACGATCCCATGGACTGCAGCATGCCAGGCTTCCCTGTCCATCACCAACTCTCAGAGCTTGTTCAAACTCATGTCCAATGAGTCGGTGATGCCATCCAACCATCTCATCCTCTGTTGTCCCCTTCTCCTCTTGCCTTCAATCTCTTCCAGCATCAGGGTCTTTTCCAGTGAGTCAGCTCCTCACATCATGTGGACAAAGTATTGGAGCTTCAGGTTCAGCATCAGTCCTTCTGAGGAATATTCAGGGTTGATTTCCTTTAGGAGTGACTTGTTTGATCTCCTTGCTGTCCAAGGGACTCTCGTCTTCTCCAGCACCGCGGCACAGTTTGAAAGCATTAGTTATTTATTTTATACATAGTATATATGTGTCAATCCCAATCTCCCAATTCCTACCACCCGCCTTCTTTCGCCCTCAGTATTCCAATACTTGTTCTCTATATCTGTGTCTCTTGCTTCTGCTTTAAGTTTTGTTGGGTATAGACTTTCATGGTGAAACTTACTTTCTTTTAGCACTCTGACGATATCATTACATTGTATATTAGTCAGCTTGGGCTGCCATACCTCAGACTGAGTACTTAAACAGAGATATATGTTCTCACAGTTTTGGAGCCTAGAAGTCCCAGATCAAGGCTGTTGGCAACTTGAGTCTTTCAGAGGCCTCTCTCCTTGGCTTGCAGATGGCCACCTTCTTGCTGTGTCCACACATGACCCTTCCTCTGTGAGTATGTATACACTCCTTGTGTCTTTTCCTCTTCTAATAAAATTATCAGTTCTATTGGATTAGGGCCCCACTCATCTGACTTCATTAAATCTTAATTAACTCCTTAAAAGGCCTTTTCTCCAAAGTCAGATTGAGATTTAGAGCTTCTACCCATGACTTTGGGGAGCATATGATATTTAACAATTGTCTTCTGACTTTCCTAACTTCTATTAATAAACCAGCTTCATTATTATTGCTACTTGGAGGATAATAAACTTTCTTTTCCTTTTTTAAAATTAAAAAAATAACATTTATTTTAATTGGAGGCTAATTACTTTACAATATTGTAGTGGTTTTTGCCATACATTGATATGAATCAGCCATGGGTGTACATGTGTTCCCCATCCTGAACCCCCCTTCCCACCTCCCTCCCCATCCCATCCCTCAGGGTCATCCCAGTGCACCAGCCCTGAGCACCTTGTCTCATGCATCAAATGTAGACCGGCGATCTATTTCACATATGGTAATATACACGTTTCAATGCTATTCTCTCAAATCATCCCACCCTCGCCTTCTCCCACAGAGTTCAAAAGTCTGTTCTTTACATCTGTGTCTCTTTTGCTGTCTCATATATAGGGTCATCATTACCATCTTTCTAAATTCCATATATATGCATTGGTATACTGTATTTGTGTTTTTCTTTCTGACTTACTTCACTCTGTATAATAGGCTCCAGTTTCATCCACCTCATTAGAACTGTTTCAAATGTATTCTTTTTAATAGCTGAGTAATATTCCATTGTGTATACGCACCACAGCTTTCTTATCCATTCATCTGCCAATGGGCATCTAGGTTGCTTCCATGTCCTGGCTATTGTACACAGTGTTGTGATTATCATTGGGGTACATGTGTCTCTTTCAATTCTGGTTTCCTTGGTGTGTATGCCCAGCAGTGGGATTGCTGGGTCATACGGCATTCTATTCTCAGTCTTTTAAGGAATCTCCACACTGTTCTCCATAGTGGCTGTACTGGTTTGCATTCCCACCAACAGTGTAAGAGGGTTCCCTTTTCTCCGCACCCTCTCCAGTGTTTATTGTTTGTAGATTTTTGGATAGCAGCCTTTCTGACCAGCGTGAGATGGTACCTTATTGCGGTTTTGATTTGCATTTCTCTGATAATGAGTGATGTTGAGCATCTTTTCATGTGTACTAAACTTTTTTTTTATGGATCTGAATTTTTTTTCTCTTTGTCTTTGGGTTTTTAGTGCTTTTACTGTAGTCTGCTACAGTGTGGTTTTCCTTGTATATGTTTTGTTTGTAGTTTATGGAATTTCTTGAATCCATAAATTGAGGTTTTACCTCACCTTAGTAAATCCTCAAATACTAACTCTTCAGATATTATTTCTATTTCATTCTCTCTCACCTTTTTCTTGAACTGTAATTACATGCGTGTTAGATATTTTTGCTGCATCTCACGTCTCTTTTTTCTGTATTTTCCATTCTTTTTTATTTTGTGCTTCAACTTTAATATTTTTTTCATAGCTATTGTCCTTCCAGTAATTCTCTCTTCAGTTTTGATTAATCTGTGGTTAAACCCATACACTGAGTTCTTTATTTCAGTTATGTTACTTTTAAGTTATCAACTTTCCATTCAGGTATCTTTATAGGTTTAATATGTATACTGAAATTCTCAATTTTTTATTCTATACCCCAAAATTATTATGTGTATTCATTTTAAAGCCTTTATTATCTGAAATCTCCTTAGCTCAATTTCTGTTTGTTTCTCACGGTGTTCAGTGATGTTTCATTCTCCTTCCATGCCTTTATTTTTTTCTTTGGCTTGTGCCAAAAATTATACAGGAAAAAATGTAGAGATAATTCGAAGCTTGAGATGATGTTATCCGTTTTGGGACATGGTTTATATTTATTTCTGGCAACAGGTTAGCAGAAAACTCCCAGTTCACCAAGAGTAGTGACATCAAAAGTTTTGCTCAGTTTCTTAGTTCTTGAGATGTCCTTCTTGACTTATCAGTCTTAACTTACTTGTTAGTTCTTGAATGACTTCAACTAGTTTTTTTTGAAACTACATTTTCCAGCTTTTAAAGTTGTTCTCAGAAGGAGAGGTGGTTTGAATTAAATAGTCCTCTATTACCAGAAGTGGAAACCCTCTTGTATTTTTAAGTAAGAAAATAAACTAATAATATCCAACAGCCTATATATCAGGGTTCCTTTCAAAGAACTCTAAAAATTCTGAAATCCCTTTCCATTTTTATCCATATACACATCATATATGTGAAATATATATATAGCCTATATGTCAATTATATATGTATAATATATACTTATATATGATATATGTAAGTAATGAATGAATTACTTAGATATATTAGTGAAAGTGAAAAAAAGTGTTAGTCCCTCAGTCATGTCCAACTGTTTACAACCCCATGGACTATAGGTTACCAGGCTCTTCTGTTCATGGAATTCTCCAGGCCAGATTACTGGAGTGGGTAGCCATTCCCTTCTCCAGGAGATCTCAACCCAGAGATTAAACCTGAGTCTTCTGCATTGTAGGCGGATTCTTTACTGTCTGAGCCACCAGGAAATCCTAGGAAGGTTTAATCAGCTTCTCTCTGGTCATGGATTGCCATTCCCAAAAATCCCACTTATCTACAGACAAATATTTTTTTAAATTGCAGTTTGTTTTATGCTTCACTAGACTGAAATCTCTAATCACATTTTTTTTTTCCTGTAGAAAGTTGAAGTGATTCCAAACCTTATACTACAAAATAGTATGACAGTGCCTAAATTATATTTAGGGAGTTTTAATTATAAGCAAGTCTCTTCTTAGGAGCATACATTCCAGGTAATCTTTGGTTACCTGCATTAATTTTGTGGCATTAATTTAACAGCTCTTAATACCTAATTGTGTTGGCACTGTTAGCAAGTACTCTACACAGCTATGTTAACACAAGACCTACAAATAAACAATATATATAATGTGACTTTGTGCTCTAAACTGGTATTAAAAGGAGGAAAGCTTGAGAAGAAAATGCTTGTAATCATACAGTAAAAATACCGTAAGAGAACATGGTTTGATTAGAAATGCTCTGGAGTAAAAATTATAGACACTAAAGTCCTTTAATGACTTCAATACCCAAAAATTTAATACAAAAATATTTGAACTTCTATGATATATAAAGACATATGGTATGTGTGAATCTTCAGTTTTAAAGAAAAATAGAAAGCATGTTAGTGATGACAGCACCAAACTGGGAATTATCAAAGTCTGACTTTAGAGTGAAGTGAAATTGTCCTAGGGATTGGAGGAACTAAGACTGAACCTGCCTCCTTTTGAAGGCTGTTGGGCCAGATCCAATTTTTTTTTTTCTCCCTAGCTTGACTAGCTTCCTTTCTTGGCCAAAACCAGAAGTCCAAATTTGGCATTGGCTTCAGGAGTAGCAAATTTAAGTTTTAGCAGATTAGAGCAGTAATTTAATGTATTCAATATGATTAAAATAAAATTAAAATGTCAGTTATGAATGGAAAAAGAGGAATAAATAAAACAAAAATATAGTGTTTACTTTTGGTCTGTATGGAGAGGTTCTCATCTATATGAAAATTAGAATAGGTTCTTGAAAATACGATCACTCCTAGAATCTAAAATTTTGGTACTTAATAATGTTAGGTAATCATAATGAAACTAGATGAGATAGCAGGTAATTACAGGTCAAAAAACATATTTATCACCATTTGGACACTAAACTGTTTCTTAATTTATATTAATGCAAGCTATAGTGAAAGTGAGTTACCCCACCGTGTCCAGCTATTTGCAACCCCACAGACTATACAATCCACAGAATTCTCCAGGCCAGAATACAGGAGTGGGTAGCCGTTCCCTTAGAAATGAATAAAAAAAAAATTTTTTTTCCCAGAGTTTTGGCTAATATAATGGTCAGTCTTTAAATTTTTTCTTAAATATTTTGATTCTAAACTTGCATACTTTACAGGCTAACCCAAGAACCTGTATTCCTTAATGTCTTCATTTTGTTTGATTTTTGCTAGCTTTGTTATGATAAAGAAATTATGTCCATTTCCCTTTAGGCATATACTCTTTGTGTGATCTTGGGCAAGTTACTTATCAAACTCTCAAAACCAGTTTCCTCTGTAAAATATTGATAGTCATAATATATAAGAGCTTCTGGGAAGACTGAATCAGAGACTTTAAGTAGAACTCTTAGCACAGTACCTAGTAAGAAATGCAATAAATATTACTAATTGCAAATAAAACAAAACAAAAGAAGCCCCACACTTATACTTTAAAAGTAACTTTTGCCAAAGATTACAAGTTTTGAGCACCCACTATGTGTCTATAATGTGTACTTTAAGTGTTTCCCAAGTTGAATCTCCTGTAATCCTCAACAACTAAAAACTGTTAGTATTTAATTTTACAAATGAAAAATAATGCTACACAGGGAAGTTAAATAATGTCCCCAGGCACACAGTCAATAAAAGGAGGACTCATGATTCAAACTGTGTTTGACTAACTATAGAATCTACACCTGTGAAAGTGAAAGGGTGAAAGTGTTAATCGTTCAGTCATGTTCAACACTTTGTGATCCCATGGACTGTAGCCCACCAGGCTTCTCTGTCCATGGGATTCTAGAGGCAAGAATACTGGAGTGGGTTGCCATGCCCTCCTCCAGGGGATCTTCCCAACCCAGGGATCGAACCTGGGTCTCCTGTATTTTCTGCATTGGCAGGTTGGTTTTTTACCATCTGAGCCACTTTCAAGCTATGCCTCTTTTCACATGAGAGTGCCATCAGGCTCCAAATTGAACATTTGAAACAAACAAAAAAGGAAACTTGGTGGGAAATATTTAAGGCAATAATTAAGAAAGTGTTTCAAATTTTAAGGCAAGATCAGATATTGAAACCTAAGTAGAAATCATAGGTGATATAGAATAAACCAAGACAGGTACCGGACATGATATTAATATAAATAAAAATAAGGAAATAAATCAAGCAAATCAATGTTGAATCTATAAAATGCTCAGGCTCTTAGTCTCATATCATAGGAAAAACTAACTGGTATCTGACACATAGTTATCCTCAGAACAGGTGTGGTTAAATATGCTTCAACCTTTAGGTCTGAGTTAAGGGTCTAAATCTGGCAGCTAGACAAAAATTGCCAACGACTCATGAACAAAGCATAATATAAGGACATTTCATAAAACATGGTCTGTTAATAGGGTATAATTATTTACCTTATGTCATTTAATATAACGACATTTCATGTTAAATATTCCCTAAATTTAAGCATATTTTAAATCCCAGGCCAATAGGATATAACTACCATCCGCTCTGTCTTGCTAGTGACCTCTAGATAAAGGCAACAAAAATAATCAAAGCATTTTAGTAAAATTTATAACATGAATCATGAAAACCCCACATTGGTAATATTGAAAAGTAGATACATATTTTTACATTTTTTTTTTACAAAATCAGATGTTTTATAAAATATTTTATATTATAGAAAAAATTCAAATAATACTATCATCTAATTCCAATGAAATTATTACAGTGCCAGCATGCAACTATTCCACTATTGAGAAACTGTTCCACATAGAATCATTCAATCTAAATCTACAGTAAAATTTAATTCTGATCTCCCTAACTTTTGGGGGGTAAGATATCCAATTAATTTTATTTGAATTTTTTTAAGGGAAAGCAGTTTTTCTCATGTTTTAAAATTAGATTGTGGTGATACTTATTCGATTAAAATTATATTTCTGTTGGGTAACTATAAATATATTGACATTTATAAACCATATTCAGAAAGGGTGCATCTTACACTCTGTGAATTGTACCTAGGGACACCTGGTTAAAAATGCGCCCTCCAGTGGGAAGCGGTGGTTAGTGAGGTAGCTAACTTGGAAGGTGGCTGGCTTCTAACCAGCCAGAAAATACAGAATGTGAGACTAGGAGGTGGATGAGGCCAGCGCAGCAGTTAAAGATAACATGGTGTTCAACCTGGCCAGAAATGATTAAATAATCTTTGCCTCACTCTTTTCCCATTAAAAAAAGAGGCAGAAATAAACATTAGGGAAAATAATTTTCTGCTACTTACATTTTTTCCAAGCCCATGCTTTTTTTTTTTTTACTTTTTAAAAAATTTATTTCTTAAAAAAAAAAAGCCTTAAAGTAACTATTAGTCACTAGAATATAAGCTGCATACATAAAGACCATTCACTGAAATTAATGACATGCTCCCAAATGCACTTGAGGTTTAAAAAGAACCAAGTAAACTAAACACATTTTATACTGAGGAAAGAACACAAAAATGCACATCATATCAGAAAGCATATTTGGTAATGTTCCATTTTATTTCTATCACTACTATAGTACAAAAGTCAATAAATACAGTGTATGCTTATACGCCATTCTTGATAGTAACATATCTTTACCTTTCATATGTCACAGAACAGGTTGAGATAGATTCCTTCTGTCTGATTCTGAAGTACATGTTAATTTAAAGGGCAAAAATGCCCTGATTATCTTTCCTCCTAGGCATATCCTTCCTAAAGTAATGATGCTACTACTTAACAGGTAAGATCTATGGCGTTGTTATTTATTTTAGCGGAATTTCTACTCTTCCTTTCAAAAACAGCGAAGCTGAGACTGTACAAAGAAATGAACCCTGATTAAGACTGGTCTTGTTTTATATTGAAAGTATATTTTAGTTATATTAAAACACTAATCCATAAACATTTTTGAAATAATATTGATTTTTAAACATTCAATGGTTATCCCTTTTTAATGTTTTGCTATAGGAATTTCAATTATTAAAAAAATTGGATGTTAAAACAAATTTCCTTATACCATCATCTACTGATCTAACAATTTCCATGATTTGCAACACTTGGTTTATCTATCTTTCTAGGTATATTTTTATTACCATATGCTTAAAGGAAATTCTAGACCCTATGTCTTCTACATCCACTTAGCAAGGTATCTCTGAATAAATATAAAATTAGTAGCTATCACATTTTTCTTTAGTTGAGACATTACAGAAAAGAGACATAAATTAAAGTGTATCTATTTTCAATCATGCTATGATGATGCATAATTTTTAGGATTTATTTAAAACATACGGAAGACAGGGCTTCCCAGATGGTGCTACTGGTAAAACATACAGAAGATAAAGTATTAAGATTTTTGAGTAGTTCACTTCTATGCAAAATATTTTGACTCTATTCTTTCCTATTAGAAATTACAATCCAAACTATAGGTGAAAATTATTACCATTTTAATATTAAAGAAAAAGCAACAGAAAACTTGTTTTCAGTCATATTTGCTGTTCTATTACGTTTAAATATTCCTGTTTAATAAGTCCATAATTATTCTGAATGTAGAAACAGGGAATACAATCTGCCACTGCACTTATATATGCAGATTTTTTGTCCTAGAAGTGAGTTGGACAAGCTTCAAATATAGTAAAATATTTAAAATTCCAGAGTTTAATTCATAATGCTTAAATGCAATTTGCACATATTGGCAGTAAGTATATTAGAATATCATTTCAACATGTATTCACTTCAATTGATACAAGGTAACATATTCTGTCAGTGTAAAATTTAAATAAAGTTAGTAACATTGATGATATAGCATTATAATTTTGACACATAAATACAAAGAATTTAAATTTATGTATGCCACAATACAAATACTAAACGACCATGCTAATGAATCAAGATACCAAGTTAGTATTTTAGCTCCAAGAACCATATTTTGACTTTTACTTAGTTATGTTTTATCATAAGTTTTTATATATGTACTTTAGGACTAATGAAGATTTTTAAAATTTTTATTTAAAGACAATTTTCCATCTTTTTAATTTTTCTGTATGTCTGTCATTAAATCATACCTTCAAAGAAACCATCTCTTTGGGGTTGTGCTTTCTCTGGTGGTTTTGTAACAGAAACTTTATTTTCATTGTTTCTGAATAATGCTAGGCGCACAGTGGGATCTAGATAAAAAGAGATTAAGACAAAAGTTCAGCTCTGGTTCTTTCCTTCTCTCAAATTGCTAACAATTTTCAATATTAAAATTAAAAATAATAGCCATTCTATAAAATTCTGTGAAATTGACTATGATTTTTAAAAAATATCTTCATAATATAATAAAGTACCCAACATCTATATACTCTTGGTTATTGGATTAAGAACTAGCCAATACTTACTACACAGGGAAGAAACACTAATAATGAGAAAAAATTGCATTTAAATTTTCCAGTTATGCCATCAACTTTTTATTTATGGAGTTGTTTTACTGTCCATTGTCTTAACTCCTTTGGTAAATTCCTGATATTTTTGTTTGAATACATTTTGTCATAAATATAAATAGATAAAAGCTATTGTCATAGGAAAAACCATATACCCTATTTTTTTCCTTCTCTGAACTATAAGAAGGTAAGATATAGAAGATGGAAGCAAGACAAATGAGATAAGAAACATAAAATATAATTTTCATTGGTTTTATAGATAAATGAATGATTTCTGGTTTGTGTTGATCTATGATATTTTACATAATGAAGATGTATAAATTCTAAGTAATTTTTATAGCCAAGAGAATTCTGAACCTATTAATTTTACAAAATAAATGTAAAAGTAGGGCCCTATAACTTTTTATTGATAATAAATGGTTCTAAGGCATGTGAAATTGGAGATTTGGTGTGGTTTAATTAAGACAAAAGGTTTGTGCTTGTTGAAGAACTGTAATAAAGAGTAGAAAGTTCTGCATTTAAAGTAGGTTAATATACTTTAAAAAGATAGGTTGTATCTGATTGATACAATGTTGTATGTCAGAGATACCTCAATAAAAAAATTAATGAAGTAGGCTAACATAAAACCACAATTCAGCACAGTACATTTTATTGATACCTTTATATCATCTTGCAAAAAGACTTTAATAATTTTCTATTAATATCTAGTATAATAGAAGTGAATATGTCAAATGAAAAATGAGATTTAAAATATCATAAAACCCAAATTACTTATTTTAATTAAATGTTAAGATAGCATGTTTTTAAAAATGTGAATTAGAAAAGCAGAAGAGTATTTGCAGTTATTCTCAAGTATGAGTATACTGAAGATTTCCATTAGTCTTCCAGTTATAATTTGCCCTTACTAAGCATGATTCACACGTTTCAGAGAGATTTTGTTTTTCAGATTAGGGAAAATATCAGTCAACACATCTCATAATTGTAAGCAACCAAGGTATGGTAAGAGTTGGGTGCTTCTATATGAATTCAATATGAATTATCAATAATAATAATAACTATATATTCAACTGAACAAGTACTATATATCACTTAAATCAGTAAACAAATACTGGTATGTTAAAAAGAGCATTAGTGGACGTCCCTGGTGGCTCAGTGGTAAAGAATCCACCTAGCAATGCAGGAGACATGGGACCGATCCCTAATCCGGGAAGATCCCGCATGCCACAGAGCAGCTAAGTCCATGTGCCACAACTACCGAGCTTTGCCCTAGAGCCCCCAAGCTACATCCACGGAAGCCTGTGCGCTTAGAGCCCTTGCTCCCAACAAGACAGACCACTGCAGTGAGAAGGCCGAGCACCGCAACTAGAAGACCCCACACAGCCAAAAACAAATAAATGTTTTAATGAAAGAGCATTAGTCAGTCAGGGAAGGCAGATTACTATGGGTTTACATATTCTATGATACCTTATTATAACCTTTAATTTTTCTACACATTCTCCTTTCTTGCCTTTTCATTTGATCTGTTTGTATTTCCTGACAAGACATACTGCAATTGAACAAAACTGGGTTAGATCCAAGCTCCAATTTTTACTAGTTGTATGATTCTGGTCAAATTGGTCCCACAGTCTGCTTCCTTTTTGTCCAATAATATTAACTTTGAAATATTACTGTGTGAATTAATTGTATGCAAAGCATCAAGACATAAGTGTAAGTAGGTACTCAATAAAGGGCAGGTACTAAACAGATAATTACAACATAAAAACAATAACATTTCCTGAGAAAGATCTTAAATCATTACTATAATAAGGTAGGATATAAAGGAACAGACTGTTCGATCCATAGTTGACTTCATTTAATTCAATACAGCACATGAAATAAAAGCAATGGATCTTCTCTAAGTTCTTTTGTACTCCTTTGGGCAAATAATAAGCTCTCCATGACTATTTCTTAATTTGTAAACCATGGATAATGATAGTACTTTCTTCACACTACTATCATGATTAAATAATTCAACATATAAAATATTTAGAAGAGTTGTCTAGTTCTATATTCTCCAGGCAAGAATAATGGAGTGGGTAGCCATTCCCTTCTTCAGAGGATCTTCCCAACCCAGGGATCAAACTTGGGTCTTCTGCACTCCAGGCAGATTCTTTACTGTGTGAGCCACCAGGGAAGCCCTAATTTACTTAATAAGATCATTTTATTCATCAAGAGCACATAAATAATAGCATTCTGATTACATCACCTTAAATGGGTTTAAAATAATTCAAGTTGCAAAGGAATAATAATAATGAATAATGATTAGAGACCAAAAATATAGTAATTCTAGATGGGAAAAAAAATCACCTGATTCTAATGGTCCCTGGAAAGACCACCATGAATGATAACATTGCTACCTTCAAAAAATACACTAGTAAGAAAGCCAGTAGATAAGGACATTGTAAAGACCATTCCAAAGTCATTTAAATCTACCCCTCAGTACTCTTGCCTGGATAATCCCATGGACAGAGGAGCCTGGTGGGCTGAAGTCCATGGGGTCGCGAAGAGTCAGACACGACTGAGCAACTTCACTTTCACTTTTCACTTTCATGCATTGGAGAAGGGTGTGCTTGCCTGGAGAATCCCAGGGATGGGGGAGCCTGGTGGGCTGCTGTCTATGGGGTCACACAGAGTCGGACACCACTGAAGTGACTTAGCAGCAGCAGCAATCATCAACAGCAGGTCTATGTTGCTGTTTTTTTTTAATTTTTGTATCTCCCAGTATGACTTGCCCAGTATTTGAGAAACAGATTTTAAATACATCTTTGTCATTTATTTAGAGAAACCCATTAGTAAACTGCAGTTCATGGGATCATAAAGAGTCAGATAGGACTTAGCAATTAAACAACAACAATAAGTAAGCTGAGTTTCCATTATGTATGTGGTTCTGTGCTTGACACTTTATATCCATTACTTCATTTAAGTAACAATTTTCTTTAGGCATTATAATATCCTTAAAATTATTTCAATCCCTTTACAGATTTTATGAAGTAAAATAATTTTATTTCAATCTGTAACGATCCTGAGCAATCTCTTTACAGTTTCTTTAATCCTAAACTTAGCTCACTGGTTTATCTTACTAATGACATACATGAAAATCTGAAAATCTGGTTATTTTCCATTTTATGCATGTGCCATTCAGAGCAATACTATAAAATAAGTTTTATGCTAATGTTGAATGACTATAGTTCATTATTTAATTACAAGTATTATTTACTAATTTAAATTTGCTTTCTCATGGTAAAGATGCTGCCTGCAGTGCAGGAGACCCGGGTTTGATCCCTGGGTTGGGAAGATCCCCTGGAGAAGGAAATGGCAACTCACTCCAATATCCTTGCCTGGAAAATTCCATAGACAAAGGAGCCTGGCAGGCTACATTCTATGGGGTTGCAAAGAGTTGGACACAACTGAGTGACTTCACTTTCTTTTCTTTCTTTCTCAAATATAGGCTTCCCTGGTGGTTCAGATGGTAAAGAATCTGCATGCAATGCAGGAGACCTGGGCTCAACCCCTGGGTAAGGAATATCCCCTGGAGAAAGGAACGGCTAACCACTCTAGTATTCTTGCCTGGAGAATTCCATGGACAAGAGCCTAGCAGGCTAGTCTATGGGTTTGCAGAGGTGGACACAACTGAGTGACTAAGACTTTCACTTTTTCTCAAACATAAACATATACTTTAAATAACTATAAATTACACACACAGTCATACACATACATGGAGTTATATGTCTTTAGTGATGTTTATCTAACTTACTGCTGATCTGCTTAACAGCTATTTATTGAACATCTACTATAGTATTTAAATGACTATAAAATAACGCTAAAATACTAAATGACTATAAAATAGGGCTTCCTTCTTAGCTCAGTTGGTAAAGAATCTACCTGCAATACTGGAGACCTGGACTCGATTCCTGGGTTGGGAAGATCCTCTGAGAAGGAAATGGCAACCCACTCCAGTATTCTTACCTGGGGAATCCCATCGGCAGAGGAGCCTGCAGGCTACAGTCCACGGGGTTGCAATAGTCGGACACGACTTAGCGACTAAACCTCCACTATGGTATTAGGTTCAGGGAATTTGGTGGGGAACAAGTGGAGACTGAGTCCTCCATGATTTTAGTGTTCAAATAAGTTTTATTACTGTTTTATTTAGAGCACAATGAAGTAACATTTAATCAAAATTCTTTTAAGTTCCTTTTGGGAATCACTGAGGTGAACAAAATAAATCAGCAATACACTTCACTTTGTCAGTTTTGTCTAAGCTGTTTCCTTTTGATCCTTCCTCCTTAACATGTCTTAATTGTCTTATCATTTTGCAACCTGATCTCTTTGCTATAGCTCATAAATGGCTTAATTCATACTAAAAAGTTAGCTTTTATTATTTTCTATATGGCTTAATTCTTGGCTGTAACTAAATGTTACCAACACAGTTGCAAGCTTTTTTCTTCATTCACATGGGATCAGCACATATTTATTGAATGCTTTCCATGTACTTGACACTTTGCTAGGCATTATCAACAGCTGCAAGATGATTCTTATCCCTAGTAATGTGTGTGTGCACATGTGTGTGTGCTCAGTTGTGTCTGACTCTTTGCTACCCCACAGACTGTAGCCCACAAGGCTCCTCTGTCCTTAGTATTTCCCAGCAAAGAATACTGGAGTGGGTAGCCATCTCCAGGGGATCTTCCTGACTCAGGGATTGAACCCAGGTCGTCTGCATTGCAGGCAGATTCTTTACCACTGAGCCATCTGGAAAGCCCAATATCCCTAATGGGAGTTCTATCTTTATAATGAAATTACCTTCTTTTCTTCATCCGGTTTATATTTCTTCTAACTCTGAAATTTGATATGCATAAATATGATAAATGTTGGAAAGCCACATTATGTTTTCATCCTTACTTTCTTAGCCCTTAAACTTACCATTCGTTCTCCACTAAAATCCCTATACACAGACCTCTACTCTTTGAAGAGAGCTCCACATTAAAACCACTCACTCACTCTCTTTCTCCATCTGGCTCATCTCAGTTTTGCTACCAATTATGATATCTTTAGGATATTGACCCTTAGATTTTCAATAAACCAGCAACTCTCACTTCACACATGATGTTCTTCACTGCAGCACTAACCTCCAGACTTCACTGGGTATCTGCTAAATTCCTACCCAGATCACCAAATTCTGAAGTCACTTTTGTCCATGACATGACAGTAAAAACAAAAAGACAAGAAAACAAAGACCCAACAGACACAAGATCAGTCATCACTGGTTCACACCTAGGTCCATCATGAGGCAAAGAGCAATGGCTTACTACAGATAACAATTAGAACCCAATACCAAACTGAGTAATCATGGTAACTCCTCACAATTTTAGATTCCATCCTGTGGCTTTCAAATAATTCCTCCTCACCCTTCTCCCCATCCTCTCTCTTCTGCTTAAAGCAGATGACCTTATTTATCCTAATGGAAGTCACCAATATTGAAAGTCCTCTGAAGGCTTCCCACACTGTTTGCTTTCTCAGCCCCTTGTTTCTCCATTAATCAGTAACCTGACTGGTATTCCTCTCCTATCTGCTGCTGCTGCTAAGTCACTTCAGTCGTGTTCGACTCTGTGTGACCCCATAGATGGCAGCCCACCAGGCTCCCCTGTCCCTGGGATTCTCCAAGCAAGAACACTGGAGTGGGTTGCCATTTCCTTCTCCAATGCAGTAAAGTAAAAAGTGAAAGTGAAGTCATTCAGTCATGTCTGACTCTTCACGACCTCATGGACTGCAGCCTACCAGGCTCCTCCATCCATGGGATTTCCCAGGCAAGAGTACTGGAGTGGGCTGCCATTGCCTTGCTCCTATCTGCAACTTTCTTCAAATAACTAACCCCCTACCTTTTGCCCTATTTTCACTCTCATCTTAATCAAATATTACTGACATAATCCTTGGTTAAATAAATATATGTACAAGATACAAACAGGAAATATTATTAAGAGCACCAACAACTGAGCACCTTGCTATAAGGTGAAATTTGGATTAATGCTTCCATACTTCTATTTTTATGCCCCACTGCTTTGTTAGACTGAAGGGATTCCATTTAATTTTCTCTTCTCTGAATGTCCCATCTGACACTCTCCCTACACCCAGGAGACCAGGGTTCAATCCCTGGGTCAGGAATATCCCCTGGAGAAGAAAATGGCTACCCACTCCAGTATTCCTGCCTGGAGAATTCCATGGACAGAGGAGGCCGGAAAAAATAGATTTGATTATAAATTAATGTTAATAAGTGTCAGATGGAAACTAAACAAGTAAATGGGAAAAAAAAAAACAAAACAAAAACACATACCCACACACACACAGGACTTCCCTGGTGGCTTAAACAGTAAAGAATCTGCCTGCAACCCAGGAGACCTGGGTTCAATCCCTGAGTCAGGAATATCCCCTGAAGAAGGAAACGGCCACCCACTCCAGTCCCCTTGCCTGGAGAATTCCATGGATGGAGGAGCCTGGTGGGCTACAGTCCATGGGATCATGAGTCAGACAGAGCTGAGTGACTACACCCACAGAGCTGGTTAGTCTACCGCAGTTTTATGAACAATGTTGCCCTCTTGTGGCCTGAAATTTTCAAGCTGGCAAGTTGGACATGTAAGAGATAGACATATAAAACTGTATATTTGAAAATTACTAATAAATTTTGAAGTATTTAACAGAATTAAAATGTTTAAAATATAATTTAAATGTATTAAGTAATAAAAGTTTAAAATTATGGCCATTAGAGTCAAATTCAAAGTGAAAGTGAAAGAAAGTAAATGTCAAAGAAAGTGAAAGTCGCTCAGTCGTGTCCAACTCTTTACTATACAGTCCATGGAGTTCTTCAGGCCTGGAAACTGAGGTGGGTAGCCTTTCCCTTCTCCAGGGGATCTTACCAACCCAGGGATCAAACTTAGGTCTCCCACATTGCAGGCAGATTCTTAACCAGCTGAGCCACAGGGGAAGCCCAAGAATACTGGAGTGGGTAGTCTATCCCTTCTCCAGTGGATCTTCCCGACCCAGGAATCGAACTGGGGTCTCTTACATTGCAGGTGGATTCTTTACCAACTGGCTATAAGGGAAGCCCAAATTAGTTTCACAACTCATTAATTAATTGCATATATTAATTGATTGCATTAACACTAGAAAAAATTTTATTCTATAAGAAGAAAGACTGAGTTACAGAGTCTTAAATTATTTGCTCACATATGCAAAAAGAGATAAATGCTACATCATCCACCTACTAAAGATTAAAATATAATTGTACAGGATCCCACTAATTTTCTTTTTCATCTTTAATTTTACCTTGACTATATCTATTCTGGGTATATGTGGTGAAGGGGGAGTAGAGAAAAAGAGTAAGAAGGATTTAAAGGTCGTCATTTTGTTTCACACTTCAGAATGCAAATTTTTGAAAATTGGTTTCATTTCATCAATCTGATAGTATTTTGATAAAATACTATTTTGAGAAACAAAACAAAAGCTTAATAGAAAGACGCAAAACCTCACACAGTAATAAGAATGTGATTTGGCTTACAATCATGTAACTAGAATAAATATCTCTATAAAAATTATATGATTGCCATTTTGGATCTTTACCTAACAGGTCATACTTAATGACCACTGGCAAAATGCTAAATTTAAGATATACCTGTTAGCTTGAATATCTGGTTTTCCTTTTTCTTTTGTTACCCTATCATGCCCCCTTGTGACAGATAAAAAGAAGTTTAACTTTTGCTTCATAATATTATGTCTAATTTTTGGCCACTGAAGCAATGATTTTTATTTTTATTTTTATGTTGAGCATATATTCCTTATTAAAATTTTTCTAAAAATATTACCTACTATGCTGATTTATTAAAAATGTACTCAACCTAAAAAAAAAAAACTCAGTTATTAGAAATAGCAAGAAAGACTTATATATTTCCAGAGACAGAGTCTAACAAGACAAAATTTTCCTTAGCTTCACTGTCACAGACTATTGCAAATACTGTAAATAATTTTAAAAATTAGATCTTGAACATAAATAATAAATATGTGTTGAACATTGGCTGAATCAGTTCTTAAGCCACTTTTGGTATTTGAACTTGCTCCAGGAGTTTCAGTAACTTTTATTAATCTCAAAACATTTATTTAAATGTTGCTTTTGATACTGTTGAAAGTGAGTAGAAATATCCATCAAAGCAATACAACATTATCAAACTACCCTGAATTACTGCACTGAATTCCACTTCCTTAGAATTGAAGGAGAGTCTCACTATTTTTAAGAGTTTTGGGTTATATTTCCCTGCGTAACCACAGTTCACAGAGCCCGGATGGACTTGGTAGGAGTTTACAACATAAGAGTACAGGATGCACTAAACAATCTGACAACAAAGCAAATATTGACATTTTCTCTAAAAAGCCTTGACATTTTAATTCTTTAAACCTAAAAATCTTTGAGTACACACAAAAAATCACACTTATCTTAAAAAGATAAAAGATAAAATTAAGATATCACTATATAAGGGCAAAAAAGGAAAGTTGAACATTTATGAATATAAAAATGAGTCATTAGTAATTTATCAATGGCTAGTAACTGCTGTGTTAACAAATATCAGTTATTCCTCAGAAACCAACAGTATCTTAGTTATTTTGTTTCTAAAAATTATATATATACCTATACACACACATATTTCTTAGAATTCTATAATTGAATTGATCAAAATAATAAATAGAAAATTAATAAAGGTAAAAATTAATCTGAGTGTTTCTTTGTATACTGGTATAAGCTAGAACTATAGGATAAATATAGACTCCTTGCTTGTCTCAGGAGTAATCTTACTTTTATGGAAACATTTCACTGACATTAAGATTTTTATAAAGGAAATTGATGAATGAGAGAAGCAGATAGAAAAGAATGTCATGTTACTTATATTGAGCCTATGAGTCCATGAGTAAACACAAAGTTATATGAAATATACAAATAAATTGTCTTAATTATAGCTATAAATTCATTAACCACCTATTTCTTGCTCTAATATCTATACATTACTCCACATATTAAGTAATTTTAATAAAACAACTAGAGGTGTCCAAATAAAGACAAATGACTTGAAAAGCGTGGCAAGTGGGACAGAAGAAAGATGCCTTTGAACATTTTGCAAGTTCAGCATAACCACAAAAGATATTCACTGTGCTCGTTTCCCAAAGTGTCAAAGCTGATATTCATGGAACTGATAAATGTATGGAAATAGTTTATAGAATAATCAAGCAATTTAAAAACACACAAAGGAATAAGCACGTGAAGCAGATGCTCTTTAGAATCACCATTTGCTGTGACGAACCAGCTTAGAAAGCAATTACAGCATAATTCTCAGTGTACAATAGATAGAATAATCAATAGCAAAGTAGGTAAGAAACAGGGGAAAGTAAAAATAGCATTTAAGAGTATAATAAATCATTAAATGCAATATCATAAATTTCTCTACATTTTTCTTATTATTTTTATGGAGTATTACCTTGGACAGTCTCATATCTGTGCATTTTATTTCTATGCTTATTAAATACAATTTGCTAAAAATAGTTTAAATGATTATATTTTCAATGTCAGATACACAGTTATTGAGCATTGATTACCCACCTAATTTTTTCCTTAATTTCTTTGATTTCATTTTCTGTGCTCTCTTCAGCATCTGCTGAGCAGTAGAAATATCCTTAAAACCCCTATTAAAAGATCAAATTTAATAAAGGCAAAAATCCTCAGACTATATTTATATTATGCATATACATATAAACATACATATCTGAATTATATCATACCAAAACAAATTTGAATTCCCATTTAAGAACCTAAATTTAACAGAGGTATAGTTTCTTAAAAACTAATAAAGATATTCTTGAAATCTTGAAAAATACCTGTTTTGGATATTTAAAGTATCTAAATTTCTTAATATGTTAGGGTTAAATGAACTACATACCATTCTTCTGAAATTTTTTCTTCTTTTTCAGACTTTAGCAGACTCTTTCTGCTGGTCTTTGCCTCAGGTAGTCTGGATAAAGTTCTATTTTCTGATCTAGCAATAGGACAAAACCACACTTGACTGAATCAACACAAGTATATCAGCACTTTTTAAAACTACAAGCTGTTTATGTTGTCTCACACTTGGAAATAAAATATATTTAAGTTACAGAAAAAACTTTATCTTGAAAAGTAATAAAAGTCAGCCATTAATTTAAAATGTTTACATTTCAATTACTTGAAGCATATTTCAATCCTATTGTCGAAAGAAACAACATTGGAATTTTTATTCTAATTCTTATCTCTACCTATATAGCAGTATTTAAAAGTCCATTTGTATACAATAGTTAATAATATTATTTCACTGATACTTTGGATTTGCTTTAATGAAAATATATCGCACATTTTTCTTACGCTGAAAACTCCATAAAATCATTAAATTTTTAATACAAATGCTCTGTCATGTTCTAAACAAGCAAATTCATACATATCTTCATAATCTTACAATTTTTTTAAGGAGTATAATATCCTTGTCATTCATTAAAGGTTGATCCTCTAAAAGAGCAATTTAGCTTACCTGCTATTAAATTGTGTGTGTTCTGATGAAAGCACATTTTCTTTCTCATTACATAGCCATGCTTGAGCTGGATGACTTGGTAAATTAAGTGAAGTATCATCATATTTTAAGATTCCAGAGAACTTGCCAGAAAAAAATGTACATACATATAAAATAAATTGAAAAAATCTAACATTTATATTGTATTACTACTTTACATACATATTACTGAGTAGTTTAAGAAAAACATATAAAAATTAAAAATTGTAATAAAATGAAATTTATAGACTAGACATACAAATGTCCTTTCTTGCTGTGGTGAGAGGTATACTTTTTGTATAGTTTGCATATACAAAATGATTAATTGAAAAGATCATTAAAAAATTCAGAAAACAAAAACTTCAAAGATTATCAAATAAATAACAGATATTACAGTTCATTGACCTCTGACTGAGAATCTTCAGCTGTTGCCCTTTTAATGCATATTTTTGTATTTTTAAAGTGCTGTCAACTAGTGATTTTTATGCAGCTGAAGCATATCATATATATATATATATTTTTTTTTTTTGCTACTGTGAAATAAAGTGTTGAAAGAAATCCAAAATAAAGAAAAAAAATTAGGAGCAAATGAAAGAAAAGCTACATGAAAAATTACATCTGGGGATGAGGAGGAAGTCAGAGGCTTCTAAAAGTAATTGTGTTTTTCAAGTCAATAAATTGTATTATTAATCACTGCAGCATAGCACAACCTTAAGAAATAAGCAAAGATCGAGCACTAAGAGATTTCCATGACATGTTACCTTTGGCCAGTGCAGCTGGTTTGGAAGAAGCAGTGTTTGTGAAGGGAAGCGGGCGGAATCTAAAGCAAGCCATTCCTTCTCTAAGGCAGCCTGAACAAATAATAACATTAATGTACATAATTTAGTTTGCATAACTTTTATAAAGATTCTTTTAAACTGTCTTACACACTACCAATGTTAAGAAAGTATATCAGCATTTCTACTTAGAGGAAAATTTGCTACTTGCTCTCGTTATGAATCTGTTTAATGCAAACATTCTAAAAAAATGGGATAAAATTTTTCATCCCCAAGTAGAATAAAGTAAAACCTTGAGTACTCACATGTTCTAAAAAATGAGAAGTACAGATTGTTCAGTGTATTAAACTGTTTGAGAACTAGGACTCTGAGCCAACTCTAGATGTAACTGAAGGACATAATCGTTTAACTTTTTATTATGCAAATTATAGTATTTTCCAGCAATCCTCTCTATTTAAAATGTATATTATTTTAACATATTAGTATCACTTTTTCTGAAAATACTATCTGTAAGTTAGCTTTTACTTAATTTTAGTTCAAAATTTCACAAATTTTCTGGATATATGGAAAAAAAAGAATTTTGTGGCAATATATGGAACATGGTTCCTGATATTATATTATATTATATTAATTCAAAGGTTTGAATGATAAAAATATAAAATTTGAAATGATTTTGTCACTTCACTCTTCATCTTATAAGATTTTTATTCCATTTAGGTAATTTTCAAACTTTTTATCTTTCTACAATGGAACTGTGCTAGTTACACTAGTATTGTATAATTTAGGATATCATAAAAAAATTAGGATATCATTATCTAAATTTTATTTGCTTGGCTTATCTAATATGGCTTAAATAATATTCTTTGGTTCTATAATTTTTAAAAAATCTTTAAGGAAAAAGGATGGTCATAATACCAATGAACTTGATTTTTAAAAGTTTCTAAAATGATCAAACATATTTATGTTTTAAAAACTGGAATGACTATAAACTAAGACTTAAATTCAATTTTCCATTTATATAGCTTCAGTGTTTTTTGACTGTCTCTTGAAAGACCATTGGAAAGGCAAGACTAAGACATCCGGACTACAGACCAGCAGTGCAATGGCAGACCATTGCTTACAGCATTCAGTCTTAGGAAATCTAATCAAATTTATGTTATCTGAATATCTATGTAAAAAGAACACACTTGTGCACCAGTACATTGTTCAGTTCCACCTGGGAAGAGATTATTAACACATATGTCACAGTTATATGCTTGTTATACCTGGTTTAAGAATATATATCTGACTTAAGAGGGGCTGCTGCTGCTACTGCTAAGTCACTTCAGTCGTGTCCGACTCTGTGTGACCCCATAGACGGCAGCCCACCAGGCTTCCCCGTCCCTGGGATTCTCCAGGCAAGAACACTGGAGCGGGTTGCCATTTCCTTCTCCAATGCATGAAAGTGAAAAGTGAAAGTGAAGTCGCTCAGTTGTGTCCGACTCTTAGCAACCCCATGGATTGCAGCCTTCCAGGCTCCTCCATCCATGGGATTTTCCAGGCAAGAGTACTGGAGTGGGGTGCCATTGCCTTCTCCATAAGAGGGGCTACTAAATGCAAAATTGCAAGCAGTATGCGTGGCTGAGGTTTTTTAAATATTTATTCTGTATGACAATTCAAGGAAAATTTAGGTCTATCCCAGGAAAGATCAAGGTCCAAGACATATCAGTTATCGTTAAATTAATATTCTTATTCTGTAAAACTGCTAAAATGAAGAGATGTGGAGACAATACTACAAAAGGCAAAATGCCAGAGGATTCTGGGATCATGGTGGATTAGGTAGCACCAGGAAACTGTCTCCCAACCTACACAACAACTGAACCCACAGAATCTGTCCAGTATAACCATTTTAGAAGTCTAGAGTCTACTGAGGGCTTGTAATGCCCTGGGGAAAATGGTTAATTTTGGTCATTATCAATTCTTAGCACAGTAACAGCTACCCATTTCCATTCCCCAGCCCCGAGGCAGGCAGTCATTCATGTGTTTTAGGAGTATGTTGCATATAGCTTGCAGTGGTCAGGGCAGACAATGAGGATGCTGTCTTCCAAATATTGGAGATATGTGATTGACCTTTGTTGCTTCCGATCACAGAGGTACAAAGAGGTGAGTGGCTATATCATATAGATGATACCATAGAGACGTTTCTTCCTTGGAAAAGCTACATAAAGTTTGGGGAAATTTTTAGTTCTATTAATACCTACAAGTGTAGAAAACTTTGAAAATAGCTTTTATTATTTTGTTTAATATAAGGTGACAGACATTTTTAAGATTCTAGAATAATTCTTTAACTTTAGTCTTTTAAAAATTTTAGAGACATAAATAGAAGGTGCAATATAAAATGCTAAAGATACTTGGTAATTATATAATCTCAAACAAAAATGTTAGCAAGACTACTGATTTATACCAGTTCAAGCTTATTAATATCAAATATACATGATAGTATCTAGTATGTTGAGGAAAAAAAACTCAAAACGTCAGGAGGAATTGGTCATACTTATAAATATGCTACTGTTTAAAAATGTATATTAATATGTCTTTCTTACTGCTGGGCATATACAAATTTCATTTATTGCTTAAGAAAACCTTCTGCTCAGATATTCCTTAATTTACAACTGAGAATTTGGAAAGCTTTCTGTTTATTAGAAGACTAAATCAAAATTTATTAACATATTAAAAATAAAATTGTTCATGTCTCCTGGTTTATGGGAACTTTAATAGAATTTGTATTTTGCTGTTGTGTGAACATTGTATAATCTGAATTAAGTTAAGTCACTTCACAGTGATTTTCAGGTCTAATATATCCTTCTACTTTTCTGCCTATTTGTTCTATTAATTTTTGAGAGTTTGATATTGAAACTCCAACTAAAAATCTAAATTTATCTACTTAAAAAAATAAGTGTAATATGGTAGATCAGACAGTAAAGAATCTGTCTGCAGTGCAGGAGACCCAGGTTCGATCCCTGGTTTGGGAAGATCCCCTGGAAGAAGGGAATGGTTACCCACTCCAGTATTCTTGCCTGAAGAATCCCATGGACAGAGGAGCCTGGCAGGCCACTGTCCATGGCATCACAAAGGGTAGGACACGACTGACCCACTAAGCAGAGCACAGCATGGACACACACAACTTGGAAGACTTTCAAGGGAATTAAGATGAGTGAAAAAAACAATCCGCAAATGTTACAAATTGCATGACTCATTTATATAACATTCTTGACATGACAACATTATAGAAATGGAGGACAGATGAATGGTTGCCAATGGCAAGATACTGGACTGGGGAGGTGGCTGAGGCTAGAGGGGCAACATGATGGATTCTTATAATGATGGAACTATTTTGTATCCTGATTGTGGTGGTGGATACATGAGTCTACACGTGATAATATCATGATAAAACTGGATAGAATTAAACACACATGTGAGGACAAATAAAACCAGGGAAACAGAAAAACATAAAGTTGAATTCAGATAAATTTGCAATCATGCATTCACAACATTTGAATATACATACATTGGACTTTTTATCAGAGAAGAAATTTTTACCCTATAATCCAACTTTGAAAGACTATGAAATAAGGCTATCAGAAGAGCTGGGAGTTACCTTCATGCTTATTTGCATGAAAATGAAAGTGAAACTCACTCAGTTGTGTCCCACTCTATACAGTCCATGGAATTCTTCAGGCCAGAATACTGAAGTGGGTAGCCTTTCCCTTCTCCAGGGGATCTTCCCAACCCAGGGATCAAACTCAGGTCTCCCATATTGCAGGCAGATTCTTTACCAGCTGAGCCACAAGGGAAGCCCAAGAAGACTGAAGTAGGTAGCCTACCCCTTCTCCAGCGGATCTTCCCAACCCAGGAATTGAACTGGGGTCTCCTGCATTGCTTATTTGCATATGTATATCTAAATTTTTTCACGCCAACTAGTATAATCCTTTCATTTAACATATGAAACTAGAATCAGACTTGCTCTAAGCCACAGGTTACTTAGAGTCGAACAAATCCTACAGATTCTAAAGCCATGTCTTGATCTTTTTTTCCTTCTATAATCCCTGACTCTGAGCCCCAGCAGTTTCCTCCTCTTCTACCCAAGTTGACTCATGCCATTTTCAAAATAATCCTAACACTTCTTGATAACTTTCGTTGCACCTCAGAATCCTTACAATTCTTGGAAACTTGGCCCATTATGAATATCAAAACACACTTTCTAAACTCTCCCTTCCAATATCAATGTTGATACCTTTTCAGTTATCTATTAACATAGAGCTATGGCCCTTGGAATTCATCTGTATAATTTTTCTGTTTTCTGAACCATTAGAGCCTGACAGTTATGTGGTTTTTATCACAAAAGCTAACTCAACAATGATCTGATAGACTGAGTTCACTACTCTCACTTCCTTCTGTCCACATGCCTAGATAAGGCAATTTAATCAGTTATGTGGCTGTCCTCAGAAAGGGGTCATACCCTTGCAGCTACTTCCTATGTAGTAATTATGCAAAAATACATGGAGGATGACACAGACATATATTGACAGCTCAGGATTTTCTCTTGATCATTCCTAGGCATAGAATATATTTCTTTCCCTAATAGGAAGTTCCAGGCCAGCTTGATTGACACATTCTTAGGATGAAGCCTGACAAAAAGAGGCTTAGGGTATACAAAGTTAATTCTGGTTAAGTTTTATAAAAATGCACTTGTTCCTCTTCTGAACCCTTCCAGACAAAAGGTCTAGGTGTGAATAGAGAATCATTTTAATCACATTAAAAATGTGAAGTTATAACTACTGAAGCGGGACACACAATGCAGTTAGAATCACTTCTTAAACTAGGAGAACTGCTCATATCTTTGAAAAGAAAACCTCAGATTCTGAGAGGTATAGGGAAGGGAAGGACATTAATGATCTTCTGTCCTTCAGAACTACTCTTGAAACCTCCCACCATAAGAAAAATGTCCTTTGGGGGCCCTCCCAAGCTTGTGCAAACACCTTAAATTTAACTCAGAGCTGGGCCTGCCACCCCCTTCCAGGAGTCTGTGACTACACTGTGACAGTCATTTTCCTAAGTCTATCATGATATTGGGTGATGGTCCCATATCTTGCACCAGTCCCTGCTTCCACCCCCTCATAAAATACCTCTGGATTATCAGTCTTCCTATGGTGTGGACAAATGCCACCTGGAAGGTGTCCTGGTCATATTTCACCTGCAAATGTTTAAGAAAACACCACTATGGCCTTGAAAGCATTCAAGTAAGTCTCAGTTCACTGGCCAGGGTTGTTTTACATGGCAGAATTGCCTTAGAATTCTTCTTTGAGGGTCAAGAAAGAGTCTGTGTAATAGCTAAGACTTCCAGCTGTATCTAGAATAAAGCTGAAGTCCAAGAGGAAGTTCAATGCAGAAGCTTAAAGAGGAAATGCCTGGTTCAGTTCACTTCAGTCGCTCAGTCATGTCCGACTCTTTGAGACCCCATGGAGTGCAGCACGCCAGGCCTCGCTGTCCATCACCAACTTTCGGAGCTTGCTTGAACTCATGTCCATCAAGTCAGTGATGCCATCTAGTCATCTCACCCTCTATCGTCCCCTTCTCCTCCTGCCTTCAATCTTTCCCAGCATCAGAGTCTTTCCCAGTGATACAGCTCTTCCCATCAGGTGGCTAAAGTATTAGAGTTTCAGCTTCAGCATCAGTCCTTCCAATGAATATTCAGGACTGACTTCCTTTAGGATTGACTGGTTGGATCCCCTTGTAGTCCAAAGGACTCTCAAGAGTCTTCTCTTGAAGAGTCTTCTTTTGAACCACAGTTCAAAAGCATCAATTTTTAAGCACTCAGCTTTCTTTATGGTGCAACTCTCACATCCATACATGACTACTGGAAAAACCATAGCTTTGACTAGACAGGCCTTTGTTGGCAAAGTAGTGTCTCTGTATTTAAAATACTGTCTAGGTTGGTCATGGCTTTTCTTCCAAGGAGCAAGTGTCTTTTAATTTCATGGCTGCAGTCACCATCTGTAGTGATTTTGGAGCCCAAAAAATAAAGTCTGTCACTGTTTGCATTGTTTCCCTATCTATTTGCCATGAAGTGATGGGACCAGATGCCATGATCCTTGTTTTTTAAATGTTGAGTTTTAAGACAGCTTTTTAACTCTCCTCTTTCAATTTCATCAAGAAGCTTTTTAGTTCTTTACTTTCTGCCATAAAGGTGGTGTCATCTGCATATCGGAGGTTACTGATATTTCTCCTGGCAATCTTGATTCCAGCTTGTGATTCATTCAGTCCAGCTTTTCTCATGATGCATTCTGCATATTAGTTAAATAAGCAGGGTGACAATATATAGTGTTGATGTACAACCAGTTAGTTGTTCCATGTCCAGTTCTAACTGTTGCAGCTTGACCTGCATACAGATTTCTCAGGAGGCAGGCCAGGGTGTCTGGTATTCCTATCACTTTAAGAATTTTCTGCAGTTCGTTGTGATCCACACAGTCAAGAGATTTGGCAAAGTCAATAAAGCAGAAGTAGATATTTTTTTTTGGAACTCTTTCTTTTTCAATGATCCAACAGATGTGGGCAATTTGATCTCTGGTTCCCCTGCATTTTCTAAATCGAGCTTAAAGATCTGGAAGTTCACGGTTCATGTACTGTTGAAGCCTGGCTTGGAGAATTTTGAGCATTACTTTGCTAGCGTGTGAGATGAGTACAATTGTGCAGTAGTTTGAGCATTCTTTGGCATTGCCTTTCTTTGGGGCTGGAATGAAAACTGATCTTTTCCAGTCCTGTGGCCACTGCTGAGTTTTCCAAATGTGCTGGTATATTGAGTGCAGCACTGTAACAGCATCATCTTTTAGGATTTGAAATAGCTCAACTGGAATGCCATCACCTCCACTAGCTTTGTTCATAGTGATGCTTTCTAAGGCCCACTTGACTTCGCATTCCAGGATGTCTGGCTCTAGGTGAGTGATCACACCATCGTGATTATTTGGGTCACGAAGATCTTTTTTGCATAGTTTTTCTGTGTATTCTTGCCACCTCTTCTTAATATTTTCTGCTTCTGTTAGGGCCAAACAATTTCTGTCCTTTATTATGCCCATCTTAGCATGAAAAGTTCCCTTGGTATCTCTAATTTTCTTGAAGACATCTCTAGACTTTCCCATTCTATTATGTTCCTCTATTTCTTTGCATTGATCACTGAGGAAGGCTTTCTTATCTTTCCTTGCTATTCTTTAGAACTCTGCATTCAAATGAGTATATCTTTCTTTTTATTCTTTGCTTTTCACTTCTCTACTATTTCCAGATATTTGTAAGGCCTCATCAGACAATCATTTTGCCTTTTTACATTTATTTTTCTTCAGGATGGTATTGATCCCTGTCCCCTGGAGAACGTCACGAACCTCCATCCATAGTTCTTCAGGCACTCTGTCTAACAGATCTAATCCCTTGAATATATTTGTCACTTCCACTGTATGATCATAAGGGATTTGATTTAGGTCATACCTGAATGGTCTAGTGGTTTCCCCTACTTTCTTCAATTTAAGTCTGGATTTGGCAATAAGGAGTTCATGGTCTGAGCCACAGTCAGCTTCTCGTCTTGTTTTTGCTGATTTTATAGAGCTTCTCTATTCTTTGGCTGCAAAGAATATAATCTGTCTGATTTCGGTATTGAACATCTGGTGATATCCATGTGTAGAGTCTTTTCTTGTGTTGTTGGAAGAGGGTGTTTGCTATGACCAGTGCATTCTCTTGCCAAAACTCTATTAACCTTTACCCTGCTTCATTCTGTACTCCAAGGCAAATTTGCCTGTTACTCCAGGTGTTTCTTGACTTCCTACTTTTGCATTCCAGTCCCCTATAATGAAAAGGACATCTTTTGTGGGTGTTAGTTCTAGAAGGTCTTGTAGGTCTTCATAGAACCATTCAATTTCAGCTTCTTCAGCATTACTGGTCAGGGCATAGACTTGGATTACTGTGATATTGAATGGTTTGCCTTGGAAATGAACAGAGATCATTCTGTTGTTTTTCAAATTGCATCAAAGTATTGCATTTTGGACTCTTTTGTTGACTATGATGGCTACTCTGTTTAGTCTAAGGGATTCTTGCCCACAGTAGTAGATATAATGGTCATCTGTGTTAAATTTCACCCATTTCAGTCCATTTGAGTTCACTGTTTCCTAAAATGTCAGTGTTCACTCTTGCCATCTCCTGTTTGACCAGTTCCAGTTTCCCTTGATTCATGGACCTAACATTCCAGGTTTCTATCCAATATTGCTCTTCATAGCATTGGAGTTTACTTCCATCATAAAGGTTACAACTGGGTAACCTTTAATGAAGTCTGGTAACCATCATCAAATGTATCATGAGGATAGCCTAATGAATTTTGTCCTAGCCCCTGTCAGATTATTCACAGTGGCCATTGGAGTGGCTATATGTGAGAAAATCTGCCACATACATACTAGGGGTACATATTGTTGGGAGATAGCTTTCTTTACGTCTCTTAACACTTCTCTGTGATTTATGACATCTTTTGTTCTGGACTATCTTTCCAAAGATGTTAATATATTATAGCTAACAGACTTGGAAAATATAGTTTCTGAGTGTCTTCTTGTGGTGCAGAGGCAAAATTTGTTTGCGTTCTGGTGTAAGAAAATAATGACTTCCTCTAGAGCATAAAACAAGCAGATTTTTGCAGTCCTTATAAAATGTAGGGTTTCGTAGGCCTCCCAATTCCCAAGGGGGAATTCTTCTCTATGGAACTTGAGGGCAAAGGGGAATAAATATCAGCATGACATTTCTGCTGCCTGACAAGTAATACATGTCTCATTTCTTCTGCCAGCCTCCTTGAAAGTGTGGCAGCCTACCTTGTTAGATTGCATGCAGGATAAAAATTTCAGATCCCTCACTCCTCAGCATTTAAAAATTTAAGGCAAACTATGGGCTTTATGTTGGAGAAGGCAATGGCACCCACTCCAGAACTCTTGCCTGGAAAATCCCATGGATGGAGGAGCCTGGTAGGCTGCGTCCATGGGGTTGCTAAGAGTCAGACACGACTGAGCGACTTCACTTTCACTTTTCACTTTCATTCATCGGAGAAGGAAATGGCAACCCACTCCAGTGTTCTTGCCTGGAGAATCCCAGGGATGGGGGAGCCTGGTGGGCTGCCCTCTATGGGGTTGCACAGAGTCAGTCACGACTGAAGCGACTTAGCAGCAGCAGCAGCATGGGCTTTATGTAAAGAGACCCAACTAGTCAATCCTAAAGGAAATCAATCCTGAATATTCATTGGCATTACTAATGCTGACACTGAAGCTCCAATAATTTGGCCACCTGACTCATTAGAAAAGATCCTGATGCCTGGAAAGACTGAAGGCAGGAGGAGAAGGCGATAACAGAGGATGAGATGGCTGGATGGCATCTTGAGCAAGCTCCGCGAGGTGGTGACAGACAGGGAAGTCTGGCATGCTGCAGTCTATGGGGTTGCAAAGAGTCAGACATGACCGAGTGACTGAATTGAAGTGAATTGATGGGCTTCCCAGGTGGCGCTAGTGGTAAAGGACCCTCCTGCCAATGTAGGAGATGTGGGTTCAATCCCTGGGTCAGGAAGATCCCCTGGAATAGGAAATTGTAACCCATTCCAGTATTCCTGCCTGGAAAATTCCATGCACAGAGGAGCCTAGCAGGCTTCAGTCCATGGGGTCGCAAAGAGTCGGACATGACTGAGCATTCACACACACATGCTTAATAAAAACCCAAATAAATTGATTTTGGTTATCAGTGTACCCTTGGTTAACCATTTGTTAAATGCAAACATTTCAGACAGGCAACAAACCAATATAAAAACTTCATGGCAGACTTATCCAGGCTTTTTGTTTGAGGCAAATTTATTAAGACAGTTTTATATTCACTTCTTTTATAGCAATTGTAATTCACTGTAAAATTCAAATATATTTCCGATATCTTCTAGACTAGGGACCGTGTCATATCTGTCTATGTACATATGCTGGTACCAAGCATGGTGCCCACCATATGTAAGCATTCAGTATTTGTTGGCTGGGAGTGAAAAATCAGTTTGAATAGATGACTACAACTCTTTTGGGATATCTTAAAGAAGAGTTTAGACTTAATCCAAAGGAACTACTGTTATGACCTAAATAAGATGAAAAGGAAGTTAGATAAGTCTGGTTAGATAAGACTGGTTAGATAAGTCTTGCATTTGTATATAGGAAAGTAAAAGAAAGAAAGAACAACACAAAAAAAGCAGTTACACCTTGATAATTTGATTATGTCATCTGAAGTTGTTAAGATTATTTGAAAATTAAGTGATGGCAATAAAAAAAAAACAGTAAAAATTATCAAAGGAAAGAAAAGTAACAATACCTTCCTAATTGGTATTTAGCTTTAATTCTTAGCTCCCCTAAACTATAATCTCTGTATTAGAAACAAATTTATCCATTTAAAACAATAATACATTTAACTCCTTTGCTCAAAACCAAGTAATAATTTTCTATCACATTTGAATAAAATTCAAAGTTCTTGAAATCATATCATGGGCTTTATGTGGACTGTTGCCTGATCATTTTTATGTTTCTTCCTGATCTCAGGTTATTCTCCACCACTAATCAGTACTGTGCCATATTGTGCTTAGTCGCTCAGTCGTGTCCAACTCTGCAATCCCATGAGAGTAGCCTACCAGGCTCCTCTGTCCATGGGGATTCTCCAAGCAAGAGTACAGGAGTGGATTGCCATGCCCTCCTCCGGGGATCTTACAAACCCAGGGATCAAACCCAGGTCTCCCACATTACAAGCAGATTCTTTACCAGCTGAGCCACCAGGGAAGCCCATGAATACTGGAGTGGGTAGCCTATCCCTTCTCCAGGGGATCTTCCTGACCCAAGAATTGAACAGGGGTTTTCTGCACTGCAAGTGGATTCTTAACCAGCTGAGCTACCAAGGAAGCCCACTAATCAGTTCTACTCCTTGTGCATTTTGGGTTCCTTTAGTATACTAAAAAAAATCCCTTTTTTCATTTCCATACCACTTAGCCATGTATAGTATTATCTGATGGTTATCCCTTCACTTTATTTTCACATCTTTATCAATATTTCACCTTATGCAGGCCTTCTCTGATCGTAAAATCAGATTCCATGCTCTCTTAATTTTTCTTAGAAAAAATTTTATAACCATTTTCAATATGTAAAGAGGGAAACTAGAGTTAAAGAGTGAAATTTTATTATTTTAAAAGGGTTAATTATACAATGATTTAACTGTTCTAAATGTGTATGCCCTAATACATATCCTCAAACTATGAGGTCAAGTTTGACAGAACTAAAAACTTAACTTAGAGAAACCCACCCATGTTCGATCCCTAGGTTGGGAAGACCCCCTGGAATAGGAAATGGCAAATCACTCCAGTATTCCTGCCTGGTAAGTCTCATAGAAAGCGGAATCTAGCGGGCAACAGTCCATGGGGTAGCCAAGAGTAGGCTATGACTGAGCAGGAAACACACACAAACAATTATAATAAGAGATTTAGCATTCTTCTGTAAATAACTTATAGAAAACTCTCCAAATCACTAAAAATAAAGATTTTTAAAAATACAACTATCAAACGGAGGAATTGAGGTTTTAGTAGCCATAACACCTGAAAAAATGCACCTTCAAGTGCTCATGGAACATTATCCCCAAAAGATGATGTGCTAAGACAAATTTTTAAGAAACAAATAACATCAATCTTACATCAAACTCTTTCAGAAAAAAGAAACATAGGAAACATTTCCTAATCAAATAGGCACAATGTTGACATCAAAATCTGAAAAGAATTCTACTAGAAAGATTTACAGGCATAGCATCTTCTTGAATACAAAGGCAAAAATCCTAAAAAAAATATATTAGCAGAACAAATTTAGTGGTATATAAAATAATAATACTTTATAGCTAAGTCAATTTGTTCTAGGAATACATGGTTTAATGCTTGTAAATCAATGTCATAAGCCTGCAAAGTGATAAAAGCCAAATCATGTATAGACTCATCAACATCATCATCATATATTAACTTCTTGGAAAGGTAAGGAGATGCTAAGGAGGTTAACCCAATCAAATATAGAGTTTCTGAAAGAAACCTATATTAAACGTCTGACTTTGTAGTGGAAGCTTTTACCCTGAGACCAGGAACTAGCAAAAGATGACTTCTAAAATCACCACTATTTAACATTGTACTGAAGGTACTAGTCAGGACAATAGAGCAAGAAAAATAAACAAAAGGCATACGAATTAGGAAAAAAAAAAAAAGAAGAAGAAAACTTATTATGCTCAGGTGATATGATTGTGGGTACAGAATATTCAAAAGACTTGAGAGATAAGTAAGTGATTTCAGAAAGTGACTGGATATAAGGTTGGTATACAAAAACAAAATAATATCAGAAAATGTCAAATAGCTAGAAGTAAACCTAATAAAAAATGTACAAGAACACTATGAAGAAAATACAGAGTATAGTAGACAGAGATTTTAAGTTAAATAGGGTTGTTATTCTATGTTCATGAATGTAAAAATGCAATATTCTAAAAAAAATCAGTTCTTCCAAATTGACTTATAGATTTATTACAATCTCAGAGAAAATTTGAACATTTATTGTGCAAATTGATAGGCTAGTACTAAAATCTGTACATAAATGAAATGGATAAAAAGTAGCAGAGTAGATCTTGAAGAAGAACAACAAAGTCGGAGCACTTTTAAGACTAGATAATGAAATTTACCATAAATTATGTAGTAATTAGAGTAGTGATATAAGGATAAACTGTAACAGAAAGCCAAGGAAAATTAGGAGAACCCATGCACAGCTTCCTGAATGTAAATAATGCTTCCACTGTAATCTCTTGTGAAAAGTATGGTCTATACAACAGATAGCTGTGGGTCAATGAGACAACCAAACGTGTATCTTTGGAGGAGAATTTGACCCCCTACTCACATTGCAGGCAAAATTTAATTCAAGATGCACCACGGATTTAAATACTGAAAGTTAAGATAATAAAGTTTCTAGAATATCTTAATGAGCTGATAAGCAAAGATTTCTTATACGTCATGAAAACAAAAATCTTTTGTTTTTAATTTAAAATAGAAACATTCTGTTCATCAAAATAAACCACAAAGAGAGAAAAAAAGGGAAATCTCAGAATTTAGAGAATGTTTTTTCAAGAGAAAACAGAATAGTATTCAGATTATAAAAAGCACTCCCACAAGTCAATAAGAAAAAAGATGTACAACCGAACTTAAAAACGCACACCAACACTTGATCATATCACAAAAGTACATATCCAAATGGCCAAAAAGCAAATGAAATGGTATTTAACATTATTAGTTATGAGATAAACGCAAATTAAAAGAACTAGATCAGATCAGTCGCTCAGACATGTCTGACTCTTTGTGACCCCATGAATCGCAGCACGCCAGGCCTCCCTGTCCATCACCAACTCCTGGAGTTCACCCAGACTCACGTACATCGAGTCAGTGATGCCATCCAG
>NW_011495084.1:6299308-6358833 GCF_000754665.1 Bison bison bison | reverse complement strand
CAATGAGTCAACTCTTAGCATGAGGTGGCCAAAGTACTGGAGTTTCAGCTTTAGCATCATTCCTTCCAAAGAACACCCAGGGCTGATCTCCTTCAGAATGGACTGGTTGGATCTCTTTGCAGTCCAAGGGACTCTCAAGAGTCTTCTCCAACACCACAGTTCCAAAGCATCAATTCTTTGGTGCTCAGCCTTCTTCACAGTCCAACTCTCACATCCATACATGACCACAGGAAAAACTATAGCCTTGACTAGATGTACCTTTGTTGGCAAAGTAATGTCTCTGCTTTTCAATATGCTATCTAGGTTGGTCATAACTTTCCTTCCAAGGAGAAAGCGTCTTTTAATTTCATGGCTGCAGTCACCATCTGTAGTGATTTTGGAGCCCAGAAAAATAAAGTCTGACACTGTTTCCACTGTTTCCGCATCTATTTTCCATGAAGTGATGGGACCGGATGCTGTGATCTTCGTTTTCTGAATGTTGAGCTTTAAGCCAACTTTTTCACTCTCCACTTTCACTTTCATCAAGAAGCTTTTTAGTTCCTCTTCACTTTCTGCCATAAGGGTGGTGTCATCTGCATATCTGAGGTTATTGATATTTCTCCCGGCAATCTTGATTCCAGCTTGTGTTTCTTCCAGTCCATGAACAGTATGAAAAGGCAAAAGAACTAGATACCACTATAAACCTACTGGATTGGTAGAAAATGACATAAAAATATGAAGTTTTGGTGAGGATAAAGCTCCTCTGAAATTCTCATATTCTGCTGATAGGACTGTAAATTGATACAATCACCTTAAGATGCTGTTAGACACTAGCTACTAAACATAGGTTAATGATATGACTCAGAAATTCAGTTCTCAAAAGAAAGGTGAATATGCACATCAAAAAGTATGTACAAGAATGTTCGTAGTGTCTTTAGTCATAATAGGCAACACTAAGACAACGCATAACAAATAATCCATCAACAGTATACAGACTTTTAAAAATTGGTATATTCAATAATAGATTAAAAGTAGTATATTCTATATTCAAAAGAATGATATATATGCAACTATACTCATCCACATAGGTGAATTTCACAGACATAATATGTGAAAAAAGAGTAAATACTGGATGATTCTACTTATTGGAAGCCCAGAAATAGGCAAAACTCATCTATGATGACAGGGGTATGAATACTATAGAAGCACAAGGAAGTCTTCTGGGTATAGCCATACGTTCTCTACCTTAATCTGAGTGGTAAATACGTGAGTTTGACTCTCTAGAAATAGAGGAAACAGAATGAGTAAGACTAAGGATGTAAAAGGTAAGTGCTCTGTATGGTAAGAGGGAGCTCAATGTGATTAGAGTATGTGGACACCATGGATGGGAAGTGGTAAATATGTCTGCAGAGTTTGCTGCCTGATTATTGAACCCTTGAAAAACAATTTAAGGAGGTTTTTCTCATTTTGCTAGGCAATAAAGAACTATTAGTTGTTGAACAGGGCATAAATAAGCTCAGTTATATTTAATGAAGAATAATTGATAAACCATTGCATAAATCAGGTTGAAGAATATACAAGAATTCTTGTAAATAGTCTATGATCACATTTACACACTATACAAGCTTGTATCCTAAATGAAGATGTTAAAATATTAGAAGCATAATTTTTCAAGTGCTATTAAAAAAAAATCCATAACAGAGTGTTAATAGGATGAAAACCTTAGAAACCGGTTTAGCTCCAAAAGACCAATATTTTAAGACCAATATGCTTATGTTGTAGTTAGCACTTACTTCATCAAATGTAAAATCTTCTAAATCTATTTCTTCATATTCTTCTTCAGATTCTTCATTCTTAATAGCCTCTAGAGCTGTTGTCAGTTTCTTTCGCAAAAGAAAGCCCTTCCAAACTGCCTAAACAAAAATTTAAAGCATGTTATACAGGGTTATAGATCAAACTCCAAACCAGATTCTCTGTGTTATCCCATTAGGAAGATAAAACATCTTAGACCTTAGTTTAATGGCTCGATAATCTGTTTTTTGAACTTTATGTGACATTTAAAACTGCAAGATAAATTAAATGACTGCTTGTGTCTAAAGTTCTGAATCTCAGGGGACTTTCCTCATAGTAAGCAGAAAAGAATCTTTAAAACTCCCTCAACTGCACATGTAGGTCAACCAATCAATTATCTGACAATCCCTCCAGGACCCATTCTAAATTAAGAAGAAAGAGATACAGAGAAAAACCAATTCCGTTAATTTTCAAATGATTATGTATAAAATAAACTAACACGCATTAAAGAAAACTTCAACATTTATAAATGGCCCTATTAGAGACTTAGTATCCTGGCCCATAGCAATTAACTAATTTCATCTTTAAATAAATCAAGCACATGATAAAACATTAAGAATGTTAGATAGAATTTAAAACATTAAGATTCCTCCATAATCATGGAGGAATCTTGGAGCTTTCCTAAATTTAACTCCAAGAACACTAGAGCTTTTAAAAAATTAATATCTTTATACACTGCTAGGGGTAAGCTCCAGGATATATAGTAAATGTAAAACATAGGTAGAAATAAGTGTGTATTGCATACCTTCATTTATCTCTGAAAACCAATATAAATATATAATAAACACATATATAAATTTTTATATTTAAATATATGTCATTGCTAATATCTACAAAGTGAAAGCATAAAGTATAAAATTAATTTCAAAATTTATTACCTATAGACATAGAAAACAGAGGGGAAGATATAGCAATAGAAGCCAGATGTCTCTGAATATACACTTTGCTTAGATTTGAATTTGGAATTGAGCACATGCTTAAGAAAATTGTAACAAATAAATATTAAATAAAAGAAACTCCTGAAAAAATATATAAAGAGATTTTATGCTATGGGCATAACCACACAGAAGTTATTTAAAGTGACTCTGAAATAGATTTATTTAGCTATGCTCTTAGTGAAATGCAATCAACAGGTAAATTTAATTACAAAAGTTACCTTAAATATATTTTAGTAATCGTATTGTTAGCAATTATACTGGTATTGTTATTCTGCAAAATATATACATTGAGAAGAAGAATATACAAACAGATAATTGCCAGAACATTTATGACAATAGAAATAACACGCAATCTCTGCGGCAACCAGCCTAGTAGGCCAAATCTCCGCAACAGTTAGCCAAGAATGGTTAAGACTTGGTCAATGACTGCCCGCTTCTCTATTTTTGTTCCTATTTCTATCTCAGGACCAAGTGGACCAATAAGAGATAGCCAAACATACTTCCCCAACCAATCATATAAGATGCCCCATTTCTAGTTGGCCAATGGTGTATGCATGTGTGCGCGTATATTTGTGTGTTTGTATACACACATGCACTTACATGTAGAAACAAGGACTGCATAAATGAGAAAAATCAGACTATGGCAAGGGAGTCAGCCATCATTAGTTGTCTCTGGCAAAGACTCAAAGGTAAGGAAGGATGTGGGATAAATGTATATACATTTATACACAGTGATGAATACATAATTGTCACATACTAGACTCTTAAATATTATTTTCCCAATTTCTTTGTCCCCTTGTTTATAAAAATTCTATTTACTTAGTTTATCAAATAAGAAAAGTGTGATATTAAACATCACATAAAGTTTAAAATGTATAATTAACTAAATTTTTATTATTTTGCCTCTAAACATGAATTTTGGTATAGAAATAATATTTCAATACTTTTTAACTTGCTATCAATAAATTATAATCTCTCTGCTGCTGCTGTGGCTAAGTCACTTCAGTCGTGTCTGACTCTGTGCGACCCCATAGACGGCAGCCCACCAGGCTCCCCCATCCCTGGGATTCTCCAGGCAAGAACACTGGAGTGGGTTGCCATTTCCTTCTTCAATGCAGGAAAGTGAAAAGTGAAAGTGAAGTCGCTCAGTGGTGTCCGACTCTTCGAGACCCCGTGGACTGCAGCCTACCAGGCTCCTCCGTCCATGGGATTTTCCAAGCAAGAGTACTGGAGTGGGGTGCCATTGCCCTCTCAAGAGAGTTCAAAACTCTTGTGTGTGGGAAAGATCTCAATATGAATCAGGAACTTGAACAGTATTGAATGGTAGAAACAGAAGAGAGGATATCTTTGTGTGATGAGGAGCATGCTTAAAAGTATTGCCTAAGAAAGTGGATTTCCTCGTTTTAGTTTACCCATATGGAGAGTACCATCAGCTCTCTGCCCTCATTTTTAGTCTCATGCAGCTGGGTTGTTATTACAGACCAGGGTATGTCATGTACCGTGGGTGATTGACATAGGGAATCTAGTTACCTTAGGGGAAAACAAACTATTTTTCTTTTCTCCCACTTGTTTAAGTCTGTTTGGGCTGCAGTAAGCAAAGTACCATAGCCTTGGTGACTTACACAACAAATGTTTATTTCTTCTAATTCTAGAGGAGGCTAGGAGCCTAAGGCACTGACAAATTTATCGTCTGGTGAGACCAAGTTTCTTAGTTCACAGATGGCTCTATTCTCACTGTGTCCTCACATGTTAGTAGGTACTAGAGAGCTCTCTGGGCTCTCTTCTATAAGGGCACTAATCCCACTCATGGGAGCTCCACCGTCACAACATATTCACCTCCAAAAGACCCCATCTCCAAATATCAACACAATGGAGATAAAGTTTCAACTTAGGATATCGTGGAGAACATAAATATTCAGTCAACAGAACCCTTCATTTGGGGATTTTTAAAAAACTCCTCTTTTATGATTCTTTTATCTGGCATTTACGCTCTCTTGGTTGCTAGCTACCTTTCAAAATGCTTTGCCTCAACATGGCAAATGGGCCTTTGATTTCTTCCTGTTAGGGAGGTATCCCAGTAGGGAGATACCCTTCATATCCCTTCTTCCCTGATCTTGTGCTAACAAAGTAAAGAGCATTAGGGAAACATGTTTTTTTTCCCTGGATTCTCTCTCTCTCTCTCTCTCTTTTTTTTTTTTGGTTACATCATCTTTTCTTCAGTTATCTCTCCTCAACATCCCCTTTTCCCTTATACCATTAAGATACCAAGATTAGGTGCAGTTCTAGGGAAAAAAGAGTATAAGGGGAAGTATTTAATACAGACTTTCAATGACAAGAGTGGAAGGACTAATTCATCATGTCTCACAGTGGATCCAGCCTAACTTCTCAGGGATAGGACTTCTGCAGAGCTCTAAACTGTATTTTTCTGGTGTGACACATATAAATACTGCCCTCCTGCATCAGTGGAGGGTCAGAAATCCAAGTCCCAGCCATGGGAAATAAAGGTAATATAAATGTGTAATCAGTGTTCAGATTCTTCTTCTAACTTATTCATGTCAAGCTTTCCACTTTTTTCCCATAGTCATTCATAATCTTTCTTTCTCACACATTCAAATCAATTCCCTGGCCATAGTCCTATCTATATTAGATACACCTGACATCTTTTTCTTCTCTATGAGTGACAGTTGCTCAGTCGTGTCCAACTCTTTGAGACCCCATGGAGCCCACCAGACTTCTCTGTCCAAGAGATTCTCTAGGCAAGAATACTGGAGTGGGTAGCCATTCCCTTCTCCTGGGGATCTTTTTGACCCAGGGATCTAACCCGGGTCTCCTTCATTGCAGGCAGACTCTTTACAGTCTGAGCTACAGAAAAAAGGGACCAT
Organism: Bison bison bison; assembly: GCF_000754665.1. Lineage (NCBI taxonomy): Eukaryota > Metazoa > Chordata > Mammalia > Artiodactyla > Bovidae > Bison > Bison bison. The sequence continues at coordinate 6,353,183 of NW_011495084.1, read as the reverse complement.
ACTAAAAAGTGCAAGGGAAGCTAGAATACCTAGGCTGTCTGTATGCTAGGAAGAAGAGGAGGACTTGGGTTCTTGTGAGCAGTGAGCAGTCTCCACCACATCCTTCATGAATCTTCATTTTGCACCTTCTAAAGCCCAGGCTCTTTCTATTATATCACATTCTGCAAATTCATATTTTTAAGATGAATAGTTTAAGAAACTAGATCATTGTACTGAGGAGAAAATAAAATGAAGTTGAGTTGACTTCAGCGATTTTAAGTACCATGATGTAAATCAGGAGAGACTTATTCTAAGTTGCAAAGAAAGACTGAATTATGCTTACTTCTGTTACAGACACAAACTTAACAGAAGGACATTCAGCAGATGTAGTCACTGAGCTAGACTGTTTCATCAAATAATGAACTTTACTTTATTGAATAGAATGAAGCAAACATTCACCATCAATGTTGAAAAATGTATTGCTCATCCACTGATGAGAGGAGGAAGTTTGAACTGCATGACATTTTCATTCCTCATGCAACAGAACAGTATTCTGAGACCATAACTGAGGTTCATTTCTTTCCCTCAGAGTTTCCTCGAATCCATTGCACTTCCTCCCCTCCCAAGCCATTCAGGCATCAGCAACAGCTTTGTCTATACATTGCCATGAGGAATGCAGCCCAGAAAAATTAAGTCAACTAAAATACTAAATGTATTCATTAGTACTATAGCAAAGACAATTCAAAAACTATGCCTTTAATAATGAAAACCAGCAACTTAGTTATAAGGCTATTTTTTTTTCGGTCGCTTATGCCAATACCTTGTAGGCATCTCTAACTCCTCCCTGTCTTTCAAAATCACATCCCCATATACTAATATCGCTAGGTCTACTTTCAAAGTATATATATACTTTGCACCTCAATATAAATCAACATATATTCTGGAATGCGACTTTCTCACCACTTCTGCACTGCTCTGGTCCATGCCACCATTATCTACTATTTGGATTACTGCAATAGCTGCCTGATTTCGCTGCTTCCACTATAGCCTTCCTAGAGTATTATCACAACCTAAGTAACAGGTCACGTGAGTCCTCTGGTCAGATTCCTTTAATATCTTCCCATGTCATTCAGAGTAAAAGCCAAAGTCTTTACAATGATTTATGATTCATGAGTCCTACTCTTCTCCCTTCATCCCTCTGCCATCACAGTGCTTCCTCCTGCTCTATGAACACTGTGAGTATGCTCCCAGAACAATGTCTTGGCATCTGATGTTTCTCTGCCTGAAATATTCTTCGCCTACATACCTAATGGTTTATCTCTTGCTGCACTGTCACCTTTTCTGGCCTTCCACATCTCTTCTGTCTAAAATGATTAATTTTCCTTAGAAACTCCTATCCTGCTTCCCTGATTTATTTTCCCCTTAGTACTTATCACTGTCTAATACACTTATCTTACTTATCTGCACATCACAGCAGGATATAAGCTAGTAAAATTTTTGTGCCAAGTAATATTTAACTAAATGAGTGAATAAAGGGAACCATTACATTTTTTAGTTATTAGCATTCAATTGAGGTGCAGCACCATAAATTTCCAGACTTTATTTTATATATTTAATTTGTTGTTCTTTTCCACCAGGACACAAACTCTAAGAGGGAAGAGATCTTGTATGCTTTGTTCCTAGTTGTATTTTTTTTTAATTTTATTTTATTTTTAAACTTTACAATATTGTATTAGTTTTGCCAAATATCGAAATGAATCCGCCACAGGTATACCTGTGTTCCCCATCCTGAACCCTCCTCCCTCCTCCCTCCTCATACCCTCCCTCTGGGTCATCCCAGTGCACCAGCCCCAAGCATCCAGTATCGTGCATCGAACCTGGACTGGTGACTCGTTTCATACCCTAGTTGTATTTCTTAAACCTAAAACAATGCTTGACAACAGGATGTTCTAAAATCTATTTGATGAGTGAATACATAAAGGATGAATGTGATCAGATTGAACTTCATTTTGAAATCTGGTCTTGGTGAGGTTCTGAATTTTTAAGTTAAATGAGTATTTAAAAGATTTTCCCAATTAAGATGGGCCTCCCAGGTGGCTCAGTGGTACAGAATCCATCTACCAATGCAAGAGACGCCAGAGATGCAGATTCCATCCCTGGGTCAGGAAGATCCCCTGGAGGAGGAAATGGCATCCCAGTCCAGTATTTTTGCTTGGCGAATCCCATGGACAGAGGAGCCTGGTGGACTACAGTCTATGGGGTCGCAAAGAGTCAGACACGACTTAGTGACTGAGCACACACACAACAATTATTTTAGTAGATTGTTACATGCTTCTGTTGTTCCTTGTCCAGTTCTAACTGTTGCTTCCTGACCTGCACACAGATTTATCAAGAGGCACGTCAGGCGGTCTGGTATTCCCATCTCTTTCAGAGTTGTCCACAGTTTAATGTGATCCACACAGTCAAAGGCTTTGGCATAGTCAATAAAGCAGAAATAGATGTTTTTCTGGAACGCTCATGCTTTTTTGATGATCCAATGGATGCTGGCAATTTGATCTCAGGTTCCTTTGCCTTTTATAAAACCAGCTTGAACAACATTTGGTAGTTTATGGTTCACGTGTTGCTGAAGCCTGGCTTGGAGAATTTTGAACATTATTTTACTAGCATGTAAGATGAGTGCAATTGTGCGGTAGTTTGAGCATTCTTTGGCATTGCCTTTCTTTGGGATTGGAATGAAAACTGACCTTTCCAGTCCTGTGGCCACTGCTGAGTTTTCCAAATTTTCTAGCATATTAACTGCAGCACTGTAACAGCATCATCTTTTAGGATTTGAAATAGCTCAACTGGTTGCTTCCATGTCCTGGCTATTACAAACAGTGCTGCAATGAACATTGGAGTACACATGTCTCATTCAATTCTGGTTTCCTCGGTGTGTATGCCCAGCAGTAGGATTGCTGGGTCATAAGGCAGTTACCTAGATGTCCATCAGCAGATGAATGGATAAGAAAGCTGTGGTACCTATATACAACGGAGTATTACCCAGCCATTAAAAAGAATACATTTGAATCAGTTCTAATGAGGTGGATGAAACTGGAGCCTATTATACAGAGTGAAGTAAGCCAGAAGAAAAACACCAATACAATATACTAATGCATATATATGGAATTTAGAAAGATGTAACAATAACCCTGTATGCAAGACAGCAAAAGAAACACAGATGTATAGAACAGTCTTTTGGACTCTGTAGGAAAGGGAGAGGGTGGGATGATTTGGGAAAATGTCATTGAAACATGTATAATATCATACAAGAAATGAATAGCCAGTCCAGGTTCGATGCAGGATACAGGATGCTCGGGGCTGGTGCACTGGGATGACCCAGAGGGATGGTATGGGGAGGGAGGAGGGAGAGGGGTTCAGGATGGGGAACATGTGTATACCTGTGGCGGATTCATGTTGATGTATGGCAAAACCAATACAATACTGTAAAGTAATTAGCCTCCAATTAAAATAAATAAATTAAAAAAAAAAAAAGAGAAATAGGTCAACTGGAATTCTATCAAATCCACTAACTTTGTTCGTAGTGATGCTTCCTAAGGCCCACTTGACTTCACATTCCAGGATGTCTGGCTCTAGGTGAGTGATCACACCATTGTGATTACCTGGATCATGATGATCTTTTTTATACAGATCTTGTGTGTATTCAGGCCACCTCTTCTTAATATTTTCTGCTTCTGTTAGGGCCATACCATTTCTGTCCTTTATTGAGCTCATCTCTGCATGGAATGTTCTCTTGGTACTCTAAGTTTCTTGAAGAGATCTCTAGACTTTCCCATTCTATTGTTTTCCTCTATTTCTTTGCACTGATCGCTGAGGAAGGTTTTCTTATCTCTCATTATTCTTTGGAACTCTGCATTCAAATGGGTATACCTTTCTTTTTCTCCTTTGCTTTTCACTTCTCTTCTTTTCACAACTATTTGTAAGGCCTCATCAGACAGACATTTTCATTTTTTCCATTTCTTTTTCTTGGGGATGGTCTTGCTCCCTGTCTCCTGTCAGTGTCATGAGCCTCCGTCCATAGTTCCTCAGGCACTCTATCTATAAGATCTAGTCCCTTATATCTATTTCTCAACTCCACTGTATAATCATAAAAGATTTGATTTAGGTCATACCTGAATGGTCTAGTGGTTTTCCCTACTTTCTTCAATTTAAGTCTGAATTTGGCAATAAGGAGTTCCTGATCTGAGCCACAGTCAGCTCCCAGTCTTGTTTTTGCTGACTGTAAGAGCTTCTCCATCTTTGACTGCAAAGAATATAATTAATCTGATTTCAGTGTTGACCATCTGGTGATGTCTATGTGTACAGTCTTTTCATGTGTTGTTGGAAGAGGGTGTTTGCTATGATCAGTACATTCTCTTGGCAGAACTCTATTGGCCTTTGCCCTGCTTCATTCTGTACTCCAAGGCCAAATTTGCCTGTTACTCCAAATGTTTCTTGACTGCCTACTTTTGCATTCTAGGCTCCTATAATGAAAAGGACATCTTTTTTGGGTGTTAATTCTAGAAGGTCTTGTAGGTCTTCATAGAAATGTTCAATTTCAGCTTCTTCAGCATTATTGGTTGGGGCATAGACTTGGATTACTGTGATACTGAATGGTTTGCTTGGAGATGAACAGAGATCATTTTGTCGTTTTTGAGACTGCATCCAACTGGACATGGAACAACAAACTGGTTCCAAATAGGAAAAGGAGTACATCAGGGCTGTATACTATCACTGTGCTTATTTAACTTATATGCAGAGTATATCATGAGAAATGCTGGGCTGGATGAAGCACAAGCTGGAATCAAGATTGCTGGGAGAAATATCAATAACCTTGGATACGCAGATGACACCACCCTTATGGCAGAAAGTGAAGAAGAACTAAAGAGCCTTTTGATGAAAGTGAAAGAGGAGAGTGAAAAAGGTGGCCTAAAGCTCAATGTTCAGAAAACAAAGACCATAGCATCCAGTCCCATCACTCTATGGAAAATAGATGGGGAAACAGCGGAAACAATGACAGACTGTTTTTTATGGGAGGGGCGGTGCTCCAAAATCACTGCAGATGGTGACTGCAGCCATGAAATAAAGAGATACTTACTCCTTGGAAGAAAAGTTATGACCAAACTAGACAGCATATTAAAAAGCAGAGACATTACTTTGCCAACAAAGCTCCATCTAGTCAAGGCTATGGTTTTTCCAGTAGTCATGTATGGATGTGAGAGTTGGACTATAAAGAAACCTGAGCAGTGACGAATTGATGTTTTGAACTGTGCTGTTGGAGAAGACTCCTGAGATCCCTTGGACTGCAAGGAGATCCAACCAGTCCATCCTAAAGGAAATCAGTCCTTAATATTCATTGGAAGGATTAATGTTGAAGCTGAAACTCCAATACTTTGGCCACCTGATGTGAAGAGCCGACTCACTGGAAAAGACTCTGATGCTGAGAAAGATTGAAGGCAGGAGGAGAAGGGGACAACAGAGGATGAGATGGCTGGATGGCATCACTGACTCAATGGACATGAGTTTGGGTAAACTCCAGGAGTTGGTGATGGACAGGGAGGCCTGGCGTGCTGCAGTCCATGGGGTCACAAAGAGTCAGGCAGGATTGAGCAAACGAACTGAACTGAAACATGCTTCTAGAAATAGCTCTAGATGAGGCCAAGAGAGACTGCTTCAACTAATCAAATGTTAGCATATGTGACAAATGCCAGATCGGAGCATAAGTTTTAATACAATTGTGTGGTTCAGCTTGACCATAAGAATTTACAGACTTACTCCTTCAGCCTAGATACCAAGTAGAAGTACAGTCAACCTGAAGGCACCTGCAGCGTACATGTCACACGAGTAAGAAATAAATCAAGGTATTTGTAAATTGCTATGATTCAGGGATTGCCTGTTATACAGAATAACCCAGTGAAAGAAAACTAACACATCTCTCAAGATTAACTGTTTCATCCAAAGACTAAAACTAACCTGAATAAGAATAGCAGCCTTCTCCTTCTGTTCTTGGATATTCACGGTATTTTTAACTTTTTCTTTCTTTAAAATAGTTTGGTTTTCAATGCAAGAATTTGGCTTGGATGTCAGGGGTCCCATTGTAGCAGGGTGTAGCTTTGCAGAGAAATGAATCTGCCTGCGCACAATATAACCACGCCAGTATGCCTGGATTACCATAGCTGCCATACTATTAAGAGAAGAAAAAATTATTTTTAGTATCCATAATATACAGCTGCAGATAAGAGATCCTCATAAGCTATATTTATTTGTAAATTAGACTATATAAAGTATTATTTTAAAATAAGACCTGCTCTTTTATTTAACTGTAGTCATAGAAGTAAAAATAATATGGACACCTTCAAATCTGAAGGACAGAAATGGGCCAGTAACTTAGTGATATGAGTCCTAGGGATTTTGTTTCTTTTAAGGAGGATGATATTACCGAGACTTTGTATGATAGTGGGGATTTGAGCCAGTAGTAAGGGGGAAAATGTGATGATGCAAAGAGGGGAACAAAGGTAGGAGTCAGTGTTGAGTTGGCAAGAGAGGATGGGATCTTGTTCACAGAGGGGAAATTAGGTTTTGAGAGGAAGTAGGACCCTCCTTCATTTTCAGAGAAAGGACTCATCAGGTCTTTGTGAGCTTCATTTTCCTCCCTGCCCGTGGACAGATACATAAATCATTCTCTTACAAGCCCAGTAGTAAATTCTAACATTTTTCCAGTCTACATCTATCGGCTATTATCTGGCATTCCATCAATCAACACTGTGTTTTCCCCATATCCCCATAAGCTGCCCAGCAACAATAGCAAAAATTTAATAGCAATGTAGGTTGACTGTAATTGGGTTCTCAGTTTGCTTAATCATTTAATGTTTCATCATTGGATATGCTTTTTCCCACACAGATTACTGCAGAAATATTATCATGGTACATGGTATAGTCAAAGTGCTAACTATTATCTTAATTGCTTTTCAGACCCTTGAGTTCAGTTTTAAAAGACATATAAAGGAGAAGTGACTGATGCACATTCACTTTCTCAGGCTGCCTTGGAACAGTTTTCAATAATTTTATAATTGCAGAGCCCAAATAAATTTTTTCATTTCAAACAAAGTCAGTTTAAGGCAAAGTGGAATTAAGCAATAAACTGCCAGAAATGATGGCTTCTGAGGTGATGCTTGTGGTAAAGAATCCATCTGCCGATGCAGGAAACTTAAGAAATGTGGATTTGATCCCTGGGTCAGGAAGATGCACTGGAGGAGGACATGGCAACTCACTCCATTACTCTTACCTGAAGAATCCCCATGGACAGAGGAGCCTGGTGGGCTACGGTCCATAGGGTCATAAAGAGTCGGGCACAAATGAAGCAACTCAGCATACATGAAATATGGAACGAGGTAATCATTTTCTGTTGTTATGAATATTGTTATCAGCATCACCACCATTTTATGTAAAGCCTGTGGAAGTCTTCAATCTATTTTTCTATGAATTTAAATTAGTGGATAAAACTTTCTGCCTTAAGATAAATTACTCATACTCATTATACAAAGAAAAACCATGTTTCAACAAAACATTTCCTCCTACTAGGGTAAATGGTGCTCTTGCGTACTCAGTCTGACTCTTCGTGATCCCATGGATGATAGCCTGCCAGCCTCCGCTGTCCGTGGAGTTTTCCAGGCAAAAATACCAGGGTAAATAGAACTTAGTAAATTTTGCTATGGAATTAATTCACATTTGATCATTCAGCCATTAATTCATTCCTTCATCTTTTGGACAAAAGTGAGCCAACAAATTTGAAAAAGAGTAGATATATGTATGTCTATAACTGAATCACTTTGCTATAAACCTGAACCAACACAACACTGTTTATTAAATATGCTCCAACATAAAACAATTTTAAAAAAGATTAAAAAATGAGTTCAGGACTTTTAAGGCACAATAATACCAATCCATATTGAGGTGATAAAGAAAAAAATATCTGAAAACATATTTGCAATGTATAACTGGTAAAGAATGAAAAGTTGTTTAAAACAAAAGGTTGAAAGATTAGTAAGAAAATACATTTAACCTGAGACAGTGCCTTATATTTCTCTACAGATACATGCAAGTTTCACAGACCATAATCCTGAGTTTCTTATAAAGCTAACCAGTCATTTAGCGCTTGAATTCCTCAGCCCACTATCTTTAAAATTTCCCAAGGAAGAAAATAAAAAGGTATGTGAGGAATATTTTCCTCAGTAACACTAACATTATGCTATGCTAAGTCACTTCAGTCGTGTCCGACTCTGTGTGACCCCATAGACGGCAGCCCACCAGGCTCCCCCGTCCCTGGGATTCTCCAGGCAAGAACAGTGGAGTGGGTTGCCATTTCATTCTCCAATGCATGAAAGTGAAAAGTGAAAGTGAAGTCGCTCAGTAGTGTCCGACCCTCAGCGACCCCATGGACTGCAGCCCACCAGGCTCCTCCGTCCATGGGATTTTCCAGGCAAGAGTACTGGAGTGGGGTGCCATTGCCTTCTCCGAACACTAACACTGGGACTGCTTTTCACCACACAGAAAGCAGGAAAAGGTAAAGAAGCTGACTTAGGGCTTCCTGAATGTTATTAGGTGGTCTCCATGTTGGGAAAAGCAGCTCATATTATTACTATCATCAGCATCATATTTTTTTTTTAGTAAAAACAATGATGCTAACAATGCCCTAAGCACAGGAACATATGAAAATTATGCTTAGGAAACAACAGCACAACTGATGATGAATCTCCTTGAAACACTGAATGGCAAGGTTCAGCAAGTGGGCATACATTTTCTTTTCCCTTTATTCTTTGGTCTTTGGTTTGTCTATATTTTCAGTTCCTCATCCTTTCTTATTATTATTTGGCAATTTTATTTACCATGAATAAACAGCTCAATGTTGTTTATCTGAAATTTTAATAGACAATGTCTGGAGTGTTTAGAGCTAACAGGATTCAAACAAGTAATGTCTAGGGTACCCTGGCTAAAACTACCCCAAAACATACCAATATATTTGGCATGCTGAATATTTTAGTGAAAGTGAAAGTTGCTCAGTCATTTTCCGACCCTTTGTGACCCCATGAACTATACAGTCCATAGCATTCTCCAGGCCAGAATACTGGAGTGGGTAGCCTTTCCCTTCTCCAGGGAATCTTCCCAGTCCATGACCCAGGAATTGAACTGGGGTCTCCTGCACTGTATGTGGATTCTTTACCAACTGAGCTACCAGGGACTATTTTAAGCTCAAGGGATTTGAGAAAAGGCCTGTGCAGGAAGGATTTTCTGACCTTCCCTGGAAGTATATCCTAAGACCCTCATATGAGAGGTCTTTACAGTATTTTAAGAATAATGAGATTGCTTTATTTCTTATTAAAAGTTCTTTTTAATTATTTAGAGATTAGAAGGCAGAAAAAATAATTTCACAGTTACTCATCTTAAATTAAATAATACTAGTTGATTAAATAAGAACCTGCCAAAATTCAACCAAATTAATCTGTACTGTATTTAATAATCTGTGCATATCATAAAACATAAGGAAATGAACATGAAATATGATAGGATTTAAATCCTTTACCAAATTATCATTATCCATAAAAACAATAAAACATAATGGTAAAAGAAAAATGATCTATAAAACTTACATTTTTTCGTGATGTTCAGTATTCTGGCAGTTCTCCAGTAGAAACCTTGTCCTGACCGTTTCAATGAATGGTATTCTTTTGCTGGGGAAACTACTTGTCTTGCTGTCTTCTCTTTTCTGGTCTACTATTTCTTCCTGATTTCTTTCTTTTGTATCTTCACATAAGGAGGGGTTGGTTGATGAGGAATGACTAGAGCCAGAGTCCATCCATTTCTCAGAAATATCTGGTGAGTTCAGTTTATATTCATTTGCAGAAGAGTAAAGGACTCTATTTTGCTGTTTGCTATCACTGTGTGTAGGAGGCAAATGATTCTGCTGGGCTTCTGATTCACCTCTCCTGGTCATACTTACATCCCCATGTTCATGCACACATCGACATTCATTACTAAGTGTCATCAATTTCTTAAAATAATAGCAGAGATTTTGTGCAACATCCAAGGTGAATATATTTCTGAGCAAATAAATAATGAGGACATTTAATAAAAAGAATTATATCAGCAAATGGTTACACCTGTACAGATTTTGAAAATATCCCTATGTGGCCTGACATGAATATTAAATTTTACTACAAAATTCATTAAAACTTGATTTCTAATTGTTTTTGTAAAAACTGATCTCATTACACACAAAAAGTGAAAATATTTCTGTAGTTAATCTCAATCCATTAATCCAGACAAAACATCTGGAAGTTTTAGAATCACTTTTATCCTAGGTATTTTTGGTACAAGTGAATGAGAAAAATCCATGCTTTTACTGCCATAAACATGAGAAATCATGGCTGCCTAAATTTGGAGATGTTATTTATGAAACAAGATTAAAAGTACTTTGTACACTGACTTTTGCCATGCAAAATATTTGTATTGGACAATTAAACAAATAACTTACATTATGGGAAAGTTTTTATTTCCATTTTTCTCTGGAAAAAATATTGCAAAGATAATTCAAATACTTTAAGACATAAATGCCTATGATTCTCCTGAATAATTGTTGGATTTAAGTATTCCAAATGAAATGAAAGTTATATTTCCTAAAATGTAGAGATAGACACTTTCTATGTTTACAAATGGAGACATTAGCATAGATTCCTCTAATATATGTTAATAATATATCCTTTTTGTTGGTGAATAATGCAGAAAAAGTTCACTTCAATATTGGATGTCAACTGTTTATGGCTAAGTGCTGAATTCACCACCATTTATGATTTAACATAAAAATGGTCAATTTCCAATTCTAAAGTGACACTTAATTGCAATAGCAATAAATTCTTAAAAATAACTGTAAATCTAAATTTCAACACAAGGGTTAAGAGTCATTTTTACATAAAAATCGTATGTTACCATAAATACACAAGGAGATATCAATTTAGGTTTACAAAAATACAAATGTAAAATAAGCTATTTATTCAAAGTAAACTATCCATAACAATTGGAATTATTTTTAAAGCTGTAAGATATGTTTATAATCTGATTAGACTATATTTTAAAAAACCATTTAAATAGAAAAAACCAACTCTTATATAGGATGAGCAGTACGACAGTATAAATAGCAAAAATTTAATATGTAATTTAGTAATTAAGTTTAGACATTTGGAAGCACATATCATTGTTCCATTTATAATGCAGACATCATATGAAAATATAAAATAATTTTTCTTTTTCATTTGTGTTTTTTGGAGTAGTATAAATTATAAAATAAAGTTTTAATATATAAATTGTAATTCATTTATAGTAATACATTCAGGATTCATGTATCATGAATTTGGTCTCATCCCTTCATGGCAAATAGATGGGGAAACAATGGAAACAGTGGCAGACTTTGAGGGGCTCCAAAATCACTGCAGATGGTGACTGCAGCCATGAAATTAAAAGATGCCTCGTCCTTGGAAGAAAAGTTATGACCAACCTAGGCAGCATATTAAAAAGAAGAGACATTACTTTGCCAACAAAGGTATGTTTAGGCAAAGCTATGGTTTTTCCAGGAGTCACGTATGATTGTCAGAGTTGGACTATAAAGAAAGCTGAGCGCAGAAGAATTGATGCTTTTGAACTACGGTGTTGGAGATGACTCTTGACAGTCCCTTGGACTGCAAGGAGATCAAACTAGTCCATCCTAAAGGAAATCAGTCCTGAATATTCATTGGAAAGACTGATGCTGAAGCTGAAACTCCAATACTTTGGCCACCTGATGCAAAGAACTGACTCACTGGAAAAGACCCTGATGCTGGGAAAGATTGAAGGCAGGAGGAGAAGGGGATGACAGAGGATGAGATGGTTGATGGCATCACCGACTTGATTCACATGAGTCTGAGTAAGCTCCAGAAGTTGGTAATGGACAGAGACGCCTGGCGTGCTGCAGTCCATGGGGTCACAAAGAGTCAGACGCAACTGAGTGACTGAACTGAACTGAATTCAGAATTCAGGGTGGGGGATAGGAAGTTCTTTTTCTTTGATATATTTTTAGGACTCTGTTCTCAGCCTCTGTCCTCTGAATATGTGCATGTCTTGACTGCTTTTCTCTACTATGCACCCATAACGTAATACATAAAAATATGTGTAATATTATTCTTTATATAATAGATATATAATAAATATTATATGTTTTATAAAACTTGACTTGTTGCATTGTAATGACTTATTTAGCTAATTTTCTCTTAATGAAATCATGAATTCTTTCAGGCCAAAATGTAATACTTAACTTCTTATGTGTCTTGTCCATCAATAATTGATGACTAAATGTATGACTGAATAATTGAATGAACAAATGAATGAGTGTATATTGGTGTGAAGCTATCTTCATGCTTTCATTTATTTTGATCTAATTTTAGCCTTTAATATATGCTCAAAATACAGATTAATACATTTCAAATAATAAAAGATGATACTCATAGATGTATTTTTTAAAGAGGAAAATATTCCTAAAACACACTGTAGAAGTCCAAAAAGGTAGTACTGTATTGATCAGAAAAATTTTAAATGCTATGTATAAATTGCATTATATCTTTTAATTACAACAAGATGATAACAGTCTTACCTGTCACCAGTAATATATTTTTCACTTAGTAAGTTAAATTCTCTAATTTGGGACTGACAATGTTCCAGGAAATACTCTAATTCTAGTTGATGGTGTCCTTCAGTGTGATGTTCTGTACGAGAGGTTAGCATTTCACCATTGAGGATCCTTAGAGCAGGTAATATCTTAAGTAGAGAATGCCTATTAAAAATAGGAAAAAATTAATAATCTTGAAAAGGAGAGTTTATAACTAAAATAATTTATGTGCCTATTATTTAAATAATATAAGCAGAGAATATATCTCTGAAGTTATTGATTTTATAGAGAAAATTCTATTTTTTTAAATTATGATATCATGCCATGTATCAAGTAAGTTTCAGAGTTCTTGATACACATTTAATCATTTTCTTCTAAACCACAAATGGTAAATTCAAGCAGCTGGAAACTTGGGCTGGGAGTAGTAAATAAAAATCTGCATTATGAGAAAGAGAGTATCAGGTACACTCTTTCTAAAATAAGATAATGTAACTGAAAGTTACTGTCTGTTTCAGAAGTAGGTGTGAATTCTGATCATTTCTCAATGAAACATACTGAAAATAGGGTTAAACAAAAAGGGTGGTGATTACTCAATATTTCATGATCTGGAAATTCCAAAATTATATTTCTCCTTGAATCTTGGTAAGGATTATAATAAATAATCTCCAAAATATGAGCAAAAGCCTTTATCAATTTAAAAGATTAATGCTATGAAAAAACAGGTCAGAAAGCAAAAGCGGTCTACCAAACCCAGCCACTTCGAAGTACTTCCCAAGCTTTATGCAAGAAAGCATGTAGGCTTCTTTTCACAAGGCTGTTTATGGTCACAGGGGCAAACTAAACTTATTGAGTGAGTAAAACTTCTTATTAAAACACTAATGGTTCCTTTGAGGAAAATTATAAGTCACTGACAACAGATATCAAAGAAGCCTACATAAATGGAAAGATGTCCCATGGGAAAATAAATCTGTGGATAAGAAGATTCAATGTTGTCAAAAGTCAGTTTTTCCCAACTTGATCTAGAGATATAACATATCTAATTAAAATATCAGCAAGATATTTTGTGGATATCAACAAATTGATTTGAAAGTTATATAAACAGGCAAAAGAGGCAGATAGCCAACTTAATTTTGAAGAAAATTTGGAAGACTAACACTACCTGACTTCAAAATAATCTATGAAGCTACAGTAATCAGGATAATTTAGTAATGGCAAAAGAATAGTCAAATAGATTGATGGAACAGAATAGAGAATGCAGAAATAGTCAGTATAATGGAGAAAAGATAACACTTTCCAACTACTGGTGCTAGAGTAACTGAGCATCCCCCTGTGCAAAAAAATTAAAGAATCTAAACGTCCAGATGCAGACCTCTTAAGCTTCACAGAAATTAACTCAAAATGGACCACAGACTTTAAAGCAAAGTGCAAAACCCTAAAACTCCTATCAGAAAAAAAAATCTAATAAAATCCAGATGACCTTGGGTATGGTGATGACTTTTTAGATACAATACCAAAGGCATATCTATGAAAAATTTGTTGATGAGTTGAACTTCATTAAAATTAAAAATTCCCACACCTAGGGACACTGTCAATTCGATGACAAGTCATACACTGGGAGAAAATATTTGCAAGAGACACATCTGATAAATTACTGTTATCCAAAATATACAAAAAAGAAAAACTTAAAACTCAATGATAAGAAAATGAATGTCTTGGTTTAAAAGTGAGCCAACTATTAAAGACATCTTACCAAAATATATAAATATGACAAACAAGCATTAATTAATGGATTGCAAATTATAACAACAATGAGATACTACTACCTACCTAGTATAATGTCCACAATCCAAAATACTGATAACACCAAATGCTGGTGAGGATGTGGAGAAACAGGAATTCTAATTAAGTGCTGGTGCTAATGAAAAATGGGAGAGACATTTTGGAAGATAGTTTGGTGGTTTCTTACCAAATTAAACATCTTTATTTTTGATCTAGCAATCAGTCTCCTTGGTATTTATCCAGATGAACTGAAAATGCATGTCCATACAAAAACCTGACCATATATGTTTATAGCAGTTTTATTTGTTTCAGCCAAAAATTGGAAACAACCAAGATGTCCTTCAGTAGGTGAACTGAAAGATAAACTGTGATATATTCATACAGTATAAAATTATTTAGCATTAAAAAAAATGAGCTATCCATCCATGAACAAACATAGAGGAAATGCAAATGCATATTACTGAGTGAAAAAAGCCGATCTGAAAAAGGCATATATTGTATAATTCCAATTGTTCTACATTCTGGAAAAAAAGCAAAACTATGTAGACAACAAGATTAATGGTTGCTTTAAGAGGTTAAAGCAAGCAAAGAAATGCTCAAAATTCTCCAAGCTAGGCTTTAACAGTACATGAACTTCCAGATATTCAAGCTGGGTTTAGAAAAGGCAGAGGAACCAGATATCAAATTGACAACATCCACTGGATCACAGAAAAAGCAAGAGAATTCCAGAAAAACAGAATTCTGCTTCATCGACTAAGCTAAAGCCTTTGACTGTGTAGACCACAACAAACTGTGGAACATTCTTAAAGAGATGGAAATACCAGACCACCTAACCTGCCTCCTGAACAACCTGTATGCAGGTCAAGAAGCAACAATGGACTGGTTGGGAAAGGAGTGCATCATGGCAATATATAGCCACCCTGCTTATTAAATTTAAATGTAGAGCACATCATGCAAAATGCCAGCCTGGATGAAGCACAAGCTGGAATCAAGATTGCCAGGAGAAAAATCAGTAACCTCAGGTATCCTGATGACAACACGTTTATGGCAGAAAGCAAAGAGGAACTAAAGAACCTCTAGATGGAGGTAGAAGAGTGAAATAGCTGGCTTAAAACTCAACATTCAAAAAATGAAGATCATGGCATCTGATCCCATCATTTCATGGCAAATGATGATCCCATCATTTCATGGCAAATAGATGGGGAAACAATGGAAACAGTGACAGATTTTATTTTCTTGGGCTTCAAAATCACTGCAGATGTTGACTGCAGCCATGAAATTAAAAGATGCTTGCTCCTTGGAAGCAAAGATATGACTAAGCTGGATAGCACGTTAAAAAGCAGAGACATCACTTTGCCAACAAAGGTCCATCTAGTCAAACTATGGTTTTTCCAGTAGTCATGTATGGATGTGAGAGTTGGACCCTGAAGGCTGAGTGCCAAAGAATTGATTTTTTTGAACTGTGATGCTGGAGAAGACTCTTGAGAGTCCCTTGGACTGCAAGGAGATCAAACCAGTCTATCCTAAAGGAAATCAATCCTGAATATTCATTGGAAGGACTGATGCTGAAGCTGAAACTCCAATATTTTGGCCATCTGATGTGAAGAGCCGACTCATTAGAACTAGGGGCTCTAAGACAGAAGGGGGGGACACCCAATAATTGGAGGCTGGGTCATAGCCACCTTTAGAGGGAGAAGAAGTGGTCTGGGAGCAACAAAGAGCAAGGGGCTATTACTCCGTAGCAGCTTTATATTAGGCTGGGCAACTGGGCAGTTTCGTATTAAAAAAATAAACTGAGTACCAAATAAAAAAAAAGAAAAGACTCTGATGCTGAAAAGATTGAAGGCAGGAGGAGAAGGGGATGATAGAGGACGAGATGGTTGGATGGCATCCCTGACTCAATGGACATGAGTTTGAGCAAGCTCCAGGGCATGGTGATGGGCAGGGAGGCCTGGTGTGCTGCAGTCCAAAGAGTTGCAAAGAGCTGGACACGACTGAGCAAATGAACAACAACAAATGGTTAAAGTAGAGGGAGGGATGAAAGGGCAAAGCACAGAGAGTTGTTAAGGCTGTAAAACGATTCTATGCATTACCACATGGTAGATACATGTCATAACACATTCAAAACCCATAGAATGTAAAACACCGAGAGTGAACTCTAATATAAATCTACGGAGTTTGGGTGATAAATATGTGTCAGTGTAGGTTCATTGACTGTAAAAAGTATACCGCTTTGGGACTTCCCTGGCAGTCCGGTGGTTAAGATTCCATGATTCCAATGCAGGGAACACAGGTTTGATCTCTGGTCAGGGAATGAAGATTCTACATGCCGTGCACCATGGCCAAAAAATAAAAGTATACTGCTTTGGTGTGGGATATTTACAGTGAGGGAAATTGTACATGTGTGGGGACTGGGGGTGTGTGTGCTTTCTCTACTTTCTGCTCAGCTTTGCTGTTAACCTAAAAGTGCTCTAAAAATAAATTTTGGTAATTAAAAAATGAAACAAACAGTTCTTAAACACTAAATGAAGGATGGCAGGGTAAGAGTACTAAAATGCTAAGAGTTAAGAAGGCAAAGCCTAATAACCGTTTTTCCTTCTATCTAGGTTGTATAGTCAGGATTGATATAGCTATTTGTGCAAACACAGTTGTAAAATATAATTTTAATTATTTTTTAATGGAGGAAGTGGTTCATTAAGGCAAAAATGCATAAGGCTAACCAAAGTCATAATGCATCCTGTGTATAGTTTATGATCTTGGTAGCCTTGGTATTAAATAAAAGTCATCATAAGAGAGGTACAAATACATCTTTTTCAATGAAACAAAATAGAAGAATACCACAGTTTTCCATTTCCTGGGGACACAGTTGACTAGCTCCCAAACTCCTCCAACCACTCCAGAAATACTGCCTTATTTTCCCCATACAGGTAACAAATAAGAGGAAAAAAATTAGATTTAGATTTGGTTTTTCAGGGTAATTATCAAATGTTTTACAATGTTAAGAAGCAGATAAAAGCTTTGCTAATAATAAAGAGTTTAAGCTGTTAAAATTTGAGCCCATATATTTTGAGCTTTTAAAAAGTTATTTATTTTTAATTAAAGGATAATTACAATATTCTGTTAGTTTTTTCCGTACATCAACAGGGATCAGCCATAGCTATACCTACGTTCTCTCCCTCTTGAGTCTCCCACTCATCTCCCAACCCATCGCACCCCTCCAGGTTGTCACAGAGCCCCAGTTTTGAGTTCCCTGAGTCCTACAGCAAATCCTCCCTGGCTATCTATTTTACATATGCTACAAAATATAGATTGGCTCATGAATTAATGTGTCGTCCTTGCACAGGGGCCATGCTAATCTTCTCTGTATCATTCCAATTTTAGTATATGTGCTTCTGCAGCTAGCATTGTTTTGAACTTTTTGAGGTGGCTTGAAGTTAGAATGCTTATCAATTCAAAAACTACCTATAATGCTTACCACAAAGGGTTACATATCTGGCATATATTGTGTTTCTGCTTAGAGTCATTGAAGATATGATTCAAAAGCAGAACATTACCTTAAGATAACAGCTATTCATCACAGGTGATAAGGTAAGCAGAGGCATTCACCTCAGAGATACAATATTAAATATAACAGGAAATCTTTTTCTAAGGCTTTCCTGTGGCTCAGTGGGTAAAGCATCTGCCTGCAACGTGGGAGACCTGGCTTCGATCCCTGGGTTGGGAAGATCACATGGAAAAGGCAAAGGCTACCCACTCCAGTATTCTGGTCTGGAGAAACTCCAAGGGGGTTACAAAGAGTCAGACACAACTGCTACTGCTGCTGCTGCTGCGTCGCTTCAGTCGTGTCCGACTCTGTGCAACCCCGCAGACGGCAGCCCACCAGGCTCCCCCGTCCCTGGGATTCTCCAGGCAAGAACATTGGAGTGGGCTGCCATTTCCTTCTCCAATGTATGAAAGTGCAAAGTGAAAGGGAAGTCGCTCAGTCGTGTCCGACTCTTAGCGACCCCTAAGGGTCGCAGCCTACCAGGCTCCTCTGCCCATGGGATTTTCCAGGCAAGAGTACTGGAGCGAACACAACTGAGTGACTTTCAATTTCACTTTTTCATCAAAGCAAGGAAATATTCAATCCTACCAAATAATTTATTACAGTACTAAGAAAGCAACATTGTATTCTAACTATTCATAAAAATACCCAGTCAGATTTCTTTAAGATATGACTGTGATGTCAAAATAACTTATTTAATAATAATTATAAAATGTCAAGTGTGAAAAAATGATTTTTGAGAGGTGATAATAGAGAGTATTGAAAGTTAAGACTATACTGGTGTTCATAATGCTTTAAAAATGCTCTATTACTGGTAAATTTAAAAAAAATTAAATCTTGTAAATTATAGAAGAGCAAATAAAAGGCTTTTAATAACTTGGTGGAAATAGTTCTTGAGAATAGCAACATTTCTAATTCTTTGGGTACCAAGCAAATATCAATCTGATACCTTGATTTCCAGAATGAACCTGATCAGCTGATGAAATGAGTTATGCCAGTGACAGGCTCCAGTCTTTGAAATAGGTTCCCAGGAGGCACTAGTGGTAAAGAACCCGCCTACCACTGCAGGAGACTTAAGAGACATGGGCTTGATCCCTGGGTCAGGAAGATCCCATGAAGAAGGGAATGACTATCCTTGGACAGAGAAGCCTGGACAGAGGAGCCAGGCAGGCCACGGCCCCTGGGGTCTCAAAGAGTTGGACATGACTGAAGCAACTGCACACATATGCATACCTTGGAAGGGAAATTAATAAAGCATATTATCTTATTATTATAAGTTGCATTCTTAGGGGTTAGGTGAAGCTAACTATCTTTTCCTTGAGGGTATAATCATTTCAGTAAGTGGTTGTATACACAAAACTTCTCACCAGGATGGTGGACCCATGGTGACAGTGCAGATGCAGTAATACTTGTGAGACACTCGTGAGAAGTCATCTTTCAGGTCTCAATATGGCTAAATGAGGAGTCAGTAAAAAGAAGGCAATGCTCATGCTGCTCACATGAGAGCCTCAGGGTCTAACACATCTATCTTTGCCTTAAAGTAAAGTGAAGCTGCTCAGTTGTGTCTGACTCTTTGCGACCCCATGGACTGTAGGTTCTTCCATTTATGGGATTTTCCAGGCAAGAATACTAGAGTGGGTTGTCATTTCCTTCTCCAGGGGATCTTCCCGACCCAGGAATCGAACCCAGGTCTCCCTCATTGTAGGCAGACGCTTTACCGTCTGAGCCACCAGGGAAGTCTAAGTCTTTGCCTTAGTGACTCTCTAAATTAATTGAGATGAGAATTCAAGGAAGATTTTTTTGTGGGTCTCCAATCCCCAGGGTAGTGTTTCTGATAAGCTTGTCCTTGAAATACTTCTTCAGCTGTGCTTGGGATGTTTTTTGAAATGAAGAGTCCTCCGCTACACATAGACCTCTATTTACAAGTTTGGGGAAATGTGTATATATATATATATTTATTTAAATTCAGTCTTTCTTGTGCACTTTAAAGAATAAAATCAATACATTGGGAAGAAAATAGACTACAGCATGTTATGCTAAAATCAGATATGGTCAAGTTTGAAGTAAAAAAATAACTGAAACTCAAATCATTTATAAAATATCTTAAATTAAAAAAACAGCTTGCATTTTTCTTAAGGAAACTTATAGTCTATATATCAAGGATATCAGAAGAGTTTGCTAAAATAAGAGACACTGTGGTCTCTGGGCAGTAACATTCCAATGATATGTCACTGGTTAACATTGCCATTAGTTTTATATAAATGGTATGAAGGTGTTTTTAGAAAACTATCCCTGTAATTCTAAAATTCAACAGCACATATCAAATACATAAAGAAACAATTCAGAAATGTGTCTGAATATTTCTGAGCAATTATTTCTATTCAGAAATAATTGATGGTTGGAATGGAGAGCCATTTTAACCAAATAAACCAATACCATCCAAGGGGCAAAAAAATTAGAATTTGTTTTATCTGATTAAGGATCATATTACTATTTTACCACAAATATCTTATTTAATAAAATAAATGTTTATGTTCCAGACAACCAAAGTAATGAAAGGTACATTCAGAGTTAACACAGGACGGTAGAGTTGTTTCTAGGTGGTGCAACTGTCATCATGTGGAGACTATTGAGATGTTAATTGACACCAGGTTAGTACAGGGAAAAGTGACAGCTTTATCATCAAATGCTATATTTCGGACATATTAATAGTTACTGATATAGACTCATTAAGTACAATATTTTAGCTACACGTAATAATTCTAGAGAATGGGGGACAACAGACCTTGAATTTTTATGTTTGGAATATTCTGATGTTACACTCATCATCTTTACATAAAATAGTTCCCAGGTTATTTTAGTTAGATGTTTTGAATCTTTGGGTGTAAACATGTAGTTTGGTGGGATCTTGAAAAGTGTGACAGTGTCTTGAAATCTGTGAATCACATAATAAATATCCAGATTGGAGCTAATGGTTTATTTCAACAATTTTTTTTCTTGAATCTTTTTTTAAGGAACAGTAGTCAGATTTGTATAAATTAGTAGTGCAGGGACTGGCTTTAAAATCAAATGCAGCCTTATAAAGACTCTATGATAAATATATTAGAAAGTGCTGTAACAAGTTGATTCATGTTTGAAATGAAGTATAAGGACACTGTGAGATCTCAGCCTTAGTTTTTCCAGCTGGGCTCCTCCTAGTCAAGGGCTGAATCAATATTTCATTCAGTGAAAACTTCCTGGTGAATATTCTGTCACTTAAGAAGCTCTATTAATCATTCATGAACGAAACACATTCCCAAAGGAAATTCCAAACTGAGTCTGTGGATTAAGTTTTAAAAAGAGAATTTTTAGTACATCAGTTTTGTTCGTGTTATCACTGGCTGGACATGAAAGTAAGAAGCCAATTGGGAAAATCTATAACTAATCCCTTTGTTGGTATCAAGGGGTTATGTAAAGTTCAGCAGAACACACTAGTAAAAGTTTGAGTTGATCGTTTCATTAACAAATCCATATTTTATAGATCACTAGATTTTAAACTATTTAGATAAGTGAATCTCTTCTTAAAATTATGAAAGCTGTGTTAGGGCAACTGGATCTATATGAAATTTGATAGGTAAAATTTACAAGTTGGTATTGTTCTAGTTCACAAAGACTAATTTAAACATAGACAATATAATAGCTAAATAATTGTACATATAAATACTATTCTATTTTCTCTCAGTATTATTTCTAATTAAGTAATTTCTTTAAAACTATAAAGTATATATATTAAGTCCAGTAAAATGTGAATATTATTATCTTTATATATGTCTTACAATAGGTTATATCAGTAGGTTTTACAACAAGCATATTTTATTCAATTAAATAAGTGTTGATGCTTTCTACAAACAAAATAACAAAAAATAAATAAAAGATTATTCAGGACATAGGTTTGCTTTAAACCTCTACAACTTGCAACATGGCAGCTGTTCAGATGGTAACTAATACCAGATCAGCTACAGAATTCATGCCCTATTTGCCCAACACCTAATAGTAAAACCATTATCTCCTTGCCCTGAATAATGTACACAACTGCCATTCTGATTTGTCATTGTATGCCAATTCTATAACTTATTCTCTATAGTTACTTGGGAAAATAAAAATATCTCTCTAGAAACAACCCATTAGACATCTTTATAATAAATAATATCACCTGTCAAACAGTCCTTCAGACATAACTTCACTCATTATATGGGTTTCGAGAAGTGAGGACCCAAACTTGGGGATCAGTGCTCTAAATCTCAATGAAAGAGAAGCAGTCCTAGATTGCAAGTTAGTGCACCTGTATGGGGACCTTGACTGTTCCTATTCCAGAAGATGAAGTCCTTCACCAAGCTGGCAAAATGTTTCTATTACGTCTAGAAACATAATCAGGTGGCCTTTTCACATCTACACACATTCTTTAAATACTTGTAATTTCTGATCACTGTCTGATTTGATCAAGATAATCACAATGGTGTGATCACTCACCTAGAGCAAACATCCTGGAATGTGAAATCAAGTGGGCCTTAGAAAGCATCACTACGAACAAAGCTAGTGGAGGTGATGGCATTCCAGTTGAGCTATTTCAAATCCTGAAAGATGATGCTGTGAAAGTGTTGCACTCAATATGCCAGCAAATTTGGAAAACTCAGCAGTGGCCACAGGACTGGAAAAGGTCAGTTTTCATTTCAATCCCAAAGAAAGGCAATGCCAAGGAATGCTCAAACTATCGCACAGTTGCACTCATCTCACATGCTAGTAAAGTAATGCTCAAAATTCTCCAAGCCAGGCTTCAGCAATACGTGAACCGTGAACTTCCAGATATTCAAGCTGGTTTTAGAAAAGGCAGAGGAACTAGAGATCAAATTGCCGACATCCGCTGGATAATGGAAAAAGTAAGAGAGTTCCACAAAAACATCTATTTCTGCTTTACTGACTATGCCAAAGCCTTTGACTGTGTGGATCACAATAAACTGTGGAAAATTCTGAAAGAGACGGGAATATCAGACCACCTGACCTGCCTCTTGAGAAACCTATATGCAGGTCAGGAAGCAACAGTTAGAACTGGATATGGAACAACAGACTGGTTCCAAATAGGAAAAGGAGTACATCAAGGCTGTATATTATCACCCTGCTTTTTCAACTTATATGCAGAGTACATCATGAGAAACGCTAGGCTGGAAGAAGCATAAGTTGGAATCAAGATTACCGGGAGAAATATCAGTAATCTCAGATATGCAGATGACACCACCGTTATGGAAAAAAGTGAAGAGGAACTAAAAAGCCTCTGGATGAAAGTGAAAGTGGAGAATGAAAAAGTTGGCTTAAAGCTCAACATTCAGAAAACTAAGATCATGGCATCTGTTCCCATCACTTCATGGGAAATAAATGGGGAAACAGTGGAAAGAGTGTCAGACTTTATTTTGGGGCTCCAAAATCACTGTAGATGGTAATTGCAGCCATGAAATTAAAAGACACTTACTCCTTGGAAGGAAAGTTATGACCAACCTAGATAGCATATTGAAAAGAAGAGACATTACTTTGCCAACAAAGGTCCATCTAGTCAAGGCTATGGTTTTTCCAGTGGTCATGTATGGATGTGAGAGTTGGACTGTGAAGAAAGCTGAGCGCCGAAGAACTGATGCTTTTGAACTGTGGTGTTGAAGACTCTTGAGAGTCCCTTGGACTGCAAGGAGTTCCAACCAGTCCATTCTAAAGGAGATCAGTCCTGGGTGTTCCTTGGAAGGAATGATGCTAAAGCTGAGACTCCAGTACTTTGGCCACCTCATGAGAAGAGTTGACTCATTGGAAAAGATGTTAAAACAGCTATTATAAATATTATCCATATGTTGAAGATGATTCAGGAATATACGAACATGATTAAGAGAGAAACTGTAAATGTTAAAAAAAAATAAAGAAAACTTGTAGAAATGAAAATCATAACATCTCATCTGAACTGAAAAACAGTTTAGATAGGATTAACTGCAGAGCAGTTACACATGAAGAAAACATCAGGGGATTTGAAGCCACAGCAATAACTAGTAAGACTGAAATATAGGCAGAAAACAAAAACAATAAATATAAGAACAAAGCAATAATGACTTCAAGGATGCATCAAGTGGTCTAATATTGGTGAAGTTGGAGTTCTCGTAGGAGAAGATAGAAGGAAGCAGAAAAAAATACTTAAAAACAATGGCCAAAATTTTTCACCATTTTATGGAAACTATAAATCCACAATATCCGAGAGGTTCAATAAATTCTAAGCAGAATTGCAACATGGATGGACTAAAAATTATCATATTAAGTGAGGTATGTCAGACAAAGACAAATATCATACTATATCACCTATATGTGGAATCAAAAAAGTGATACAAATGAACTTATTTACAGTACAGAAATAGACTCACAGACTTAGAAGATAAACTTATGGTTACCAAAGAATAAAGGCAGGGAAGAGGGATACACTGGGAGTTGGCTTCCCTGGTGGCTCAGTGGTAAAGAATCTGCCCACCAATGCAGGAGACAGAAGAGACACAGGTTTGATCCTTGGGTCAGGAAGATCCCCTGGAGAAGGAAATGGCAACCTACTCCAGTATTCTTGCCTGGGAAATCCCATGGACAGAGGAGCCTGGCAGGCTGTAGTTCATGAGGTTGCAAAACATTCATACATGACTTAGTGACTGAATAACAACAACAAAATTAACAGATATATACTACTATATATCAACTAAACAATAAGGACCTACTGCATAACATAGGGAACTATATTCAATATCTTATAATAACCCATAATAGAAAAATTCTGAAAAGAATACACCCACACAAATAATTGAATCATGTTGCTGTGCATGTGAAACTAACACAACATGGTAAGACAAATCTACAGCAATTAGAAAAACGCTAAGCAAATAAACAAGGAAAAAATTCTAAGGAGAGTAAATCTATCTAAAACCACATCAAAGCACGTTATAATCAAATTGCTGAAAACCACTGATAAAATCTTAAAAGTACCCAGAGACAGAGAAATGAAGACAAGAATGTCCACAGACTTCTCCTTAGAAACAGTGAAAGCCATAAGACAGTGGAGAGACTTTTTTTTTTTTTAATAAAAAGATAATATTTTATTTGGGGCATTTACTCAGTATTTCACAGATCCTCAACAAGTTTTGAGGTAGGTTAATATTAGTATTTATTTTACAAACTAAAACCCAGGCAGAGATTACATCACTTGTTGCAAACCATAACAGAAGTCCTACCGTAACCAAGAATAACATGGTTTTTCAGATTAATCTGATGTGTGTGAATTTAATAGTGATAGTTTGCAAACAGTCATTAAAAACAAAACAAAACCCAAACCCCACTAGATATTATAGAAATTCTACTTTGGGTATTTTGTAGTTCTTAAATCAGTCCTACAATGATTATACATGCTTTTGAATAACCTACTTATTCTCATTACAAATCTATTTATGTACAACTAATCCTTTTGGAGAAGGCGATGGCACCCCACTCCAGCACTCTTGCCTGGAAAATCCCATGGAAGGAGGGGCCTGGTGGGCTGCAGTCCACGGGGTCGCTAGGAGTCGGACACAACTGAGCAACTTCACTTTATTTTTTCACTTTCATGCATTGGAGAAGGAAATGGCAACCCACTCCAGTGTTCTTGCCTGGAGAATCCCAGGGACGGGGGAGCCTGGTGGGCTGCCGTCTATGGGGTCGCACAGAATTGGACACGACTGAAGCGACTTAGCAGCAGCAATCCTTGTAATTGAAGAAGGAAATGTCAGTCCACTCCAGTACTCTTGCCTGGAAAATCCTATGGACAGAGGAGCCTGGCAGTCTACAGTCCATGGGGTCGAAAGAGTAGGACATGACTTAGCGACTAAATCATCACCAATGCTTATAGTAACAAATTAGCACATTATTGATTTTGTTGTTTTCTGCTTTTGGGGTGGGTGGAGCAGGAAGATAATCAGCAAGCTTTCCTCAGAGTGCTAGGCAGGTTTTAAGTACAGGTGCTAGGCTCAACGCACCATCTCTGGTGATTTGGAGGCAAAGGAAAGCAGATATCTAAGGAAGCCAAGATCCAGAAAAGATGCCTGGATCCAAAAGAGGTGGAGGCCCTGCACAAGTCAAAAAGAAGACAAAAGCACTATCATCTCAGGCTACTGATACTCAGCATCATGATACAGCATCCCAATTTATGGGAAGAGCTCTTAAAAGACCAGTAAATTAGAGAGAGACATTTTTAAAGTATTGGAAGAGGGTTATAAAATACTTGAAGAGGGGACTAACCACCAAGAGGAATAAGTTAATTTTTCAAGGTGATTCAAAAGCTTCCCTGGTGGCTCAGATGGTAAAGCGTCTGCCTGCAATGTGGGAGACCAGGGTTTGATTCCTGGATCGGGAAGATCCCCTGGAGAATCCACTCCAGCAATTCTTGCCTGGAAAATCTCATGGACGGAGGAGCCTGATAGGCTACAGTCCACGGGGTCGCAAAGAGTTGGACACGACTGAGCAATTTCACTTTCAGTTTCACTTTCAAAGTGATAAAAATGATTTGATGATTTCTATACAATAGTCATATTCATAAATAAACTGATAAATTTTATTATATGTAAATTACTTCAAAAAAACTGATTACAATGTTGGCTATCTTAGGGAAAATGCTGTTAGCATAATTTGAGAATTTCAGATTAGAGAACTTTTTTAAAAAGAAAAGTCATTTAAAAAATCCCGAAGTATATTTTTTCATTTACATCTAGGTACTTACTGCAGTATTCCAAATAGAGGCTAAATTCACACATACTTATAATACATACTTTAACAGACACCAACTTTCTCTTTTCAGAAAATAAAAACAAAATCAAATTATTACCAGAAAGGAAATAATTTTAAATGGCAAACTATGGGATGTAGATGACTCAAAAAGTAATTCCACAAAAATGTCTTTTCTATAAACACAAACCTAAGTCAACATCATACTAAAATTGTCATATAATCAGTAGTATGGATCAGAATTATCATTTCAAATTTATATTAGTTCTTACATGTACAAAAAATGATTTTAGGCAGAAGGTATTTTTTAAACTACTTTTATAAAATTGTTCTATTTAGAATAACTTTTGAATTGTTCTTTATTCACTTTTCCCATGCAATTATTAATAATATACACAGAACAATTTTCATCAAATTGTGTTCTCTGCAATTATAATAAAGTACATACATAGGGTGCAACAATATTTATTTACCTCCAGTTTATTTCTTGAAGAAGTGGGTTTCCAGTGAGAGACAATTCATGGAGAGAAAAGCACGCATCAAACCACTTTATGGCACTTGTAAGATCTATAGAAAACAAACAATGAAAATTATTATGAGGCATTACAGATAAAGAAAAATAGTTATACATAAATGACCATTTTATGTTTGACTATTAAAGAAAAGCACAAAAATTATTTATTCTACATAATATGTTTTTAAAAGACAATATTAAGAGACTCTGCTATCATAATATATATTTCTACCATTTAGTAGCTGTGTGAATTTATGCAAATCATACAATTGCTTGGTAATTCAGGTTTATATCTATCTCATAGGGTGAGAATTAAATGAGCATGTAAACAGCTTAGAGCAAGCTTTGCCAGATCGTTAACACAACATATAAAAAAGTAAAGTCAAAAGTAATTGGAGAGTGGTAAAAATTGAACATTTGCCTAAACAGAATTACATGTATACTTTCAAAAGTAAAAACAGTAGGTCAATCCAGCAATCCAGGGTACATTAAGAGTAATTTATACTGGAATTGCTCTCCCACAGAAAACAATCATAAAACTGGACAATAAACAGGAAGCACCTGTTTTTAAGCCTGACTTGGGAGAAAACAGCAAACACACATGGTGAGCTGACAATTACAATTTTTTTTTTTTTTGCCTAAAATTATTTAGCCACTTTAGAGCAAGAAGGTGGAAATCAAGCAAAGAGGCAGTTTTGCTGAGTGATGAGGCAAAGTTTAGACATGAGACTGGAATTTATGGTGAAAAGTACTGTGAAGAAGCTGAGTGTATATATGTTGGTAGGAAGAGAATTGGGAAAAAGTCTATGTAAGGGTTTACCACCGCTCCTTGGTCGAGTGCTAGACAGGGAAACATTCTGAAACACCTAGCAAAGTTAACCTGCTACTAGGCTAAGAGCTGAGTGATGACATTATAGTTCACACAGCAGGGAAAGACACTGGAATTTTAGCCCAGTCAGATAAGACTTAACCGAATACAGCATCTCAGAGATTCAGCCAAAATCCAGAAGGACCATGTATTAGGAGTGAAGACAATGCCCAGAGGTAGAGGAATGCATTGAGAGTTGAAAATTGAAATGATTTGCCATAGGAGAGAATGAAATTAAGGTTGACAGAAACACAATTATCCATCAATACCTTAACTGCCTGCTAGAATTACATTTACCACACTTTAAAAGAAAGATAACAATAGCTGGACTCAGTACACTTGTAGTATGAACAATGCTCAGCATACAGTTACAAAGTATTGGACATTAAAAAGAAACAGGAAAATATCATCTATCATTACGAGAAAATCAGTTAAAAGGTGGACCAAATGGAAATCAATTTTTTGACAAAGACACCAAAGTCAATCAATGATGAAAACATTTTGTTCAAGAAGTGTTTCTGGAAAAACTAAATGTTGTTTAGTTGTTCAACAACTCATCTTTGACTCCACACTATTTGTAAAAATTAATTTCAGGTAGGTCATAGACCTAAAAGTAAAAACTTAAAGTACAAGACCTTTATAAGAAAGTTAAAAAGTATAGAAAACCATCTCATTCTGGATGTAGAAAAATATTACAAAGGACACAGAGAGCAAAAATTATTAAAAATAAAAAATTAAACCGAAATTTAAATTTCTGCTTATCTAAAGATACACTTAACAAAATTAATAGGTAAAAGACAGACTGGGACAGAACACCCACAAAACATATGTCTGGCAAAGAATTTCATCCAGAATACATAAATAATTTATTCAAACCAATAAAAGCAAATAGCCAAATTTTTTAAGTGGTAAGATACTTGAAAATACACAAAACAATATACAGAAACCATCAATAAAGGTATGCAAAGATGCTCCATATCATTATCCATCAGGGAAGTGCAAACTAAAACCATAACGAGATAATATAATGATATACCAAAACCCTATAGAACGGAGTGATTGGAACTCTAATGTGGGGAAGTAAAATGTTACAACTATTTGGGAAAACAGTTTTATTAGTTTCTTATAAAGTTAAGTATACACTAACAGGGGCTTCCCTGGTGGTTCAGATGGTAAAGAAACTGCCTGCAATGCAGCAGACCCAGGTTCAATCCCTGGCTTGGGAAGATCCCCTGGAGAAGGGAATGGGAACCCACTCCAAGACTTGCCTGGAAAATTCCATGGATGTAGGAGCCTGATGGGCTAGAGTCCACAGGGTCAAAAAGAGTCGGACACGACTGAGCGACTTCACTTCACTTCTAGTATTCTTGCCTGGAGAATTCCATGGACAGAGGAGCCTGGAGGGCTACCGTCCATGGGGCCACAGAGTTGGACATGACTGAGTGACTAATACTTTTCACTTTGACTTTCATGTATCTACTCTATTATCCAGTAATTACATCCTTAAACATATATCCAAGAAAACTGAAAACTTAGGTTACAAAAGTATTTGTACATGAATTTCCATAGGAACTTTATAATCAGAGTGCCCCAAACAGATGGTCAATACTGAAATCAGATTGATTTTATTCCTTGCAGCTAAAGATAGAGAAGCTCTATATAAGCAAAAACAAGACCAGGAACTGACGTGGCTCAGATCATGAACTCCTTATTGCAAACTTAAGACTTAAGTGAAGAAAGTAGGGAAAACTACTAGACCATTCAGGTATGACCTAAATAAAATCCCTTACTACTATACAATAGACTCAGGGATTATATATGATAGAGTGACTGAAGAACCCTGGACAGAAGTTTGTGACACTGCACAGGAGTCAGTGATCAAAACCATCCCCAAGAAAAAGAAAAGCAAAAAGGCAAAATGGTATACTGAGGAGGCCTTACAAATAGGTAAGAAAAGAAGAGAAGCTAAAGATAAAGGAGCAAAGGAAAGATATATCCATCTGAATACAGAGTTCCAAAAAATAGCAAGGACAGATAAGAAAGCCTTCCTCAGTGATCAATGCAAAGAAACAGGAAAACAATAGAATGGAGAAGACTAGAGATCTCTTCAAGGAAATTAGAGATACCAAGGGAACATTTCAAGAAAAATGGGCACAATAAATGAAAGAAATGGTATGGACCTAACAGAAGCGGAAGAGACTAGGAAGAGGTAGCAAAAATACACTGAAAAACTATACAGAAAAAAGTCTTAATGACTGAGATAACCAGATGGTGTGTGATCATCCACCTAGAACCAGACATCCTGGAATATGAAGTCAAGTGGACCTTAGGAAGCATCACCATGAACAAAGCTAGTGGAGTTGATGGAATTCCAGCTGAGCTATTTCAAATCCTAAAAGATGATGATATGAAAGTGCTGCACTCAATATGCCAGCACATCTGGAAAACTCAGCAGTGGCCACAGGACTGGAAAAGGTCAGTTTTCATTCCAATCCCAACAAAAGGAAATCCTCAAACTACTTCACAGTTGCACTCATCTCACACACTCAAAATTCTCCAAGTTAGGCTTCAATAGTACATGAACCAAGAACTTCCAGATGTTTAAGCTGGATCTAGAAAAGGCAGAGGAACCAGAGATCAAATTGCCAACATCCATTGAATCATCAAAAAAGCAAGAGAGTTCCAGAAAACATCTACTTCCGCTTTATTGACTATGTCAAAGCCTTTGACTGTGTGGATCACAACAAACTATGGAAAATTATTAA
Source organism: Bison bison bison (assembly GCF_000754665.1). NCBI lineage: Eukaryota > Metazoa > Chordata > Mammalia > Artiodactyla > Bovidae > Bison > Bison bison. The sequence continues at coordinate 6,322,208 of NW_011495084.1, read as the reverse complement.
AGGGATAGGAATACCAGACCACCTTACCTGCCTCCTGAGGAAACCGTATGCAGGTCAAGAAGCAACAGTTAGAACTGGACATGGAACAACAGACTGGTTCCAAATTGGGAAAGGAGTACATCACAGCTGTATATTTTCACCCTGCTTATTTAACTTACATGTAGAGTACATTATATGAAATATAGGGCTGGATGAAGCACAAGCTGGAATCAAGATTACTGGAAGAAATATCATTAACCTCAAATATGCAGATGACACCACCTGCAGAAAGCAAAGAGGAACTAAAGAGCCTCTTAATGAAAGTGAAAGAGGAGAGTGAAAAGGCTGGCTTAAAACTCAACATTCAAAAAAACAAAAATCATGGCATCCAGTCCCATCACTTCATGGCAAACAGATGGGAAAACAGTGACAGACTTTATTTTCTTGGGTTCTAAAATCACTGCAGATGGTGACTGCAGCCATGAAATTAAAAGACACTTTCTCCTTGGAAGAAAAACTATGACCAACCTAGACAGCATATTAAAAAGCAGAGTCATTACTTTGCCATCAAAGGTCCGTCTAGTCAAGGCTATGGTTTTTCCAGTGGTCAAGTATAGATGTGGCAATTGAACTATAAAGAAACTATAAAGAATTGATGCTTTTGAACTGTGATGTTGGAGAGGACTCTTGAGAGTCCCTTGGACTGCAAGGCGATCCAACCAGTCATCCTAACAGAAATCAGTCCTGAGTATTCATTGGAAGGACTAATGCTGAAGTTGAAGTTCCAGTACTTTGGCCACCTGATGTGAAGATGTGACTCTTTAGAAAAGTCCAGTGCTGGGAAAGAGTGAAGATAGGAGGAAAAGGGGACAACAGAAGATGAGATGGTTGGAAGGCATCACTGACTGGATGTTCATGAGTTTGAGCAAACCTCAGGAGTTGGTGAGGGACAGGGAAGTCTGGAGTGCTGCGGTCCATGGGGTTGCAGAGTCGAACACCACTAAGCAACTGAACTGAACTGACCCCAAACAGCAAACAAAATATTAATCAACAGGAAAATGGACAAACTGTGATGTATTCATGCAATGGACCACACATCAGGAAAAAAAAAAAAAACATATTGCTGATAAAAACAACTGAACAACTGATGTGGTGGAATATCCCAAGAATGCCAACCAAAATCTAGAGTCAACAAAGAACATACTATTTGATTCCTTTAATATAAAGATGTAGGAAAGTCAGATTTAACCTATGGTGACAGATTTAGAACTGTGATTATCTCTACAAGGGGACTGACTAAAATTGGGGATGGTGAAGTTTGAGGGTAAGGGATTGTTTAACCAAATCAATACATCATTCTTTAATAAACTTTTGATGGATGTCTCCTCTGTAATGGTTAGGTGTCAACAAGTTAGACAAATGTGTTTACTTATCTTCATTAGACTAATTTTTTATAGGTATAGGATATATGAATTTTAAATAAGAATATAATTCTCACATTTTCCAAGGTTTACCAGAAAGATATGGAAGTAATATGAGTTTAAAAGTATAAAGAAAATTTTAATTAAATTATTTCACCACACATTCAAAGGAGTTTATAATACATGGCACCCTAATAAGCCATTCTGGCATTTTGACTATTTTAAGTTCAGTTCAGTTCAGTTCAGTTGCTCAGTTGTGTCCAACTCTTTAAGACCCCATGAATTGCAGCACGCCAGGCCTCCTTGTCCATCACCAACTCCTGGAGTTCACTCAGACTCACATCCATTGAGTTGGTGATGCCATCCAGCCATCTCATCCTCTGTCATCCCCTTCTCCTCCTGCCCCCAATCCCTCCCAGTATCACAGTCTTTTCAATGAGTCAACACTTCGCAGGAGGTGGCCAAAGTACTGGAGTTTCAGCTTTAGCATCATTCCTTCCAAAGAACACCCAGGACCGATCTCCTTTAGGATGGACTGGTTGGATCTCCTTGCAGTCCAAAGGACTCTCAAAAGTCTTCTCCAACACCACAGTTCAAAAGCATCAATTCTTCGGTGCTTAGCTTTCTTCACAGTCCAACTCTCACATCCATACATGACCACAGGAAAAACCATAGCCTTGACTATGGTTTAAAATGCACTTAAAAAAAAGGAGCAAATTTAAGAGCACTCTAATCTTCCTTCTTTTTCTTAAAAGCAAGAAATTAAATTCCCATGTGAAAGATATTTTCCTATAACAGAAGCAAGAGACATTCTTGTCTTAAGGATGGGAAGCTAAGGCCAAGAGATATGTATGCAAACAAGCTTGTTAAACTAGCCTTTATTTCCTAGGCACTTTTCAATCCAATTAACTACCTTAGTGCCCAAGCCCCTCGGCTTCCTCTCATTTTCACAATTTACTACTCTTCGTCCAACTCACTATGTAAGTTCAACCTTAACTGCTTCTTGGGGTCTTAATTTTCTTGTGAGGACTCTCATGTACAAGTAAAAAAAAAAAGAAAAATTAAAACTTGTATTTTTTTTCTTCTATTTATCTGATTTACATCAGTTTAATTCTCAGGCCCAGTTTGAGAAAAGAGAAAAATTTCCTCCTCTACACCATTTGGTATAGATATGTTATATACATCTACCCAGAAGATTTCCTTATCATATTTAGAACAGAAACCCAAAAGCCTATTATTTGAGAAACAACTATGTATTATTATAAACTTACCAGAAAGACAATTGTTGCTGACATCCAGTTTTTCCAAAGAAACAAAATGAAAAAGTGGTGCGATTTTTGTCAAGCTGAAAACCAAAATGGAATTTAAAGAAAATTTAAATTGGAGTGTTCTTAATATTATTGATGTAATTATACAATAATATATTTATTTAACGCAATAATATAATGTTATAAATTATAACTCTGGAAGAAATACATAACAGCTGCATTTTCACAATAAAATACAATAATGTAACATTAACTAAAAGTACTTTTAAAAAATACAGTAGTTATAAGATGCTAAATATTTATTCTATAATATATTTATAATAATATATACAAATATGTAAATATTTATATTTATTTCTAAAGAGAAATGATCATGGAATTGCTAATATCAATAATAAATATCAGGAAGCTTAATGTGTACTTGGTATTAAAATAAGAATAAATGGGCTTTCTGTTGTTTTGTTTAGTCTTTGTATATGAATAAATTTATAAAGAATTCATAATTTATATGTATTTTCTCTGGCTCAAACATATAACAAACCATTAAAAGTAAAAAAAAAAACAAACATAAGATTATTTATTTTTACATATTAATAATATAACTTTAATTAGAATCAATAACTTTGTTTTTAATTTGAAAAAGTTTCCCTTACTAGATTCAAAGTATTATAAGTCTTGTAAGTATAAAAGTTACACTGGGGTTGTTTTTAAATTGGAAATATGCATTTAAGGAACATAATAATAGAAAATGTTTTCTATTGATAAAATACTTAAATTTATCAAACATATACTAATATTTAAAACTCATATTCATTAATATAAGCACGTTCAAATTCTAATAACAGTAAACTTTTCTCTGGCTTTTAAAAGTTTCTATCATTTTTTAAGATACAACTATCATTAATACCCCACATTTAAATAAGGAATATAAGTAATATTGAAAATATTCACAATTAGTAACAAAAAGCTATGAAGGGAAAATTAATTTTAGTTTGATTTGCATTTCAAACTAAGACAAGATTACACTTTCTTTGTTACATAGCATCACATTACCCTAGCTACTTGGCAATAAAAATTAAGCTAGTTCATCTAAATCTTTAAAAAAGATGAAAATTTCTTTGTATAAAATATATTCTCATCACAAATAAAAAAGTCTTCTGAATTAATACCCTCTATAAATGCTGAAGATTCATACATGTTCAGAATAAGCTTTTACTAAAGGAGTATCTCTGGTACAAAACAAAAAAGAGGTTAACTTCTACTTTTACTTTCTTGGTGTTTATAATGTCCCTCTAGTTGTCCTGGCAGAGATTTTTACATCTTTATTCCTACCAACATCTTGCCACGGTAAAAACAACAACAACAGCAAAAAAAAAAAAAAGTACTATTATTCTAAGATCAGAAGTTTACAGGATAATATTGTGACGGGAAGCATCATGTCACAAAGCCAACCCATGTGCTGAGCTTAACTCCTGTATTATCCTGTTCTACATTAGAAGAGAAACAGAAGATGCTACTGAGGCTAAAATAGACTAAATAAGGAGACTGGAAGATTTCTCTGATTATATTCAATCCTAAGTACAATACTACTATTAACACTACCTGAGCAACACTAATTCCAGGGGAAAATATCCAAGGTAATAAAAGAAAAAGTGATCAAATATTGGTCATTACATTTGTATATATGGTTCATTATCTGCATATACATTCCTTAATAGCAAAATTTACTGAAACATCACATGTATTCTAAAAAAGAAAGAAAGAAATATAAAACTTTTTCAATACATAATCAATGGCTTTGAGTTCTAATTTTATGACATTTCCTACTCAGGCATTCTAGATCATTATTACAAGTAAGAAAGTTAAGTTCTTCAAGTGAAAATACAGTTCTAATAAATACATTTATTAAAAGCAAATTCTTACTTTTTTTACCTTTAGTATATTTCTAATACTAAATATTTGCCCTTATGCTAAAAGGATTTTGAAAGATTAATAGATACTGAGTTTTTCTCTTTTGTCAGAATATCTCATGTTTTTAACCAATAAGTTATATGTGGCAACATTTGGTAATATATAGGTTATAAGAGACATCAACTAAAAATAACCAATCAAGTTTTAAAATTGAAAATAAAATTCTCTTTGCAAAAATAAAGTATTTCTTGAGGTAAAGAAATATTTGGTTTAACTACATATTTTTTATAATATCAGAATTTTATCTTTTCAGAGAACCATGCTTTTAGAATCACATTCTTTTTTTTTTTTTTTGAAATTTTAATCAAGAAAACTGGCTATTCATTCACCTTTATGACTATTCATTAGGATGGCAGAAACCTAATAGTAGAATCATTTTTTTTAACCTCTATAACTTTCCTTTTACTGACATTCTGTGTATATTTTTTTCCAAGAAAATTCAAACCAGAAAGACAAAGGACATTAGTGAAAACCTAATACCATTTGACCTTGTCACATTAGCCCTGGGCATAAAAAAGATATAAATTTCAAAGACGACAAAAAGCAAAAGATTTGTACAATGAGCAGCCAATGGGAAATAGTTTCCACTTTCTGCTCCTACTTAGAGTCTCACTGGAAGAGGAAAGACTTATGAAGCTGGAGAGTCTTCCAGTTAGAACTCCACTGAGAAAAACTTAAAACAGTTACATGTCCTAATGAAAATTCAAAACAGAAGTCAGGATGAAACAAGTATTTCAAACAATAAGCAGTAAGCATCATTCTTTATATGTATTTGATTTGTTGGAAAAAAGCATATGGATACATAATTTCTTCCTTGTGATGAAAATATTTACCAAAAATTAAAAGAAAAATAGGTACATTTTAAAAGACATGCCAACCACAAATCCAAATATCACATTTATAAAATTCTCCTCAGGTTTGCAACATGTACTGACATACAGTATTGTTTTGAATAATCACAAAATCCTGTAAAATAGGTAAGGTAGGTATCACCACACCTTTTATATGTGAAAAAACTGAGGATCAGGTAGTGAGAAAAGATTTGCTCAGTGTCAACTGACAGGTAAGTCGTTAATTCAGAATTCAAACCCAGCCAGATCTATTGATCCTGAGTTTTACCAAACCTAAAGTAGTTCTGAAAAAGTCAACTCACATGGTAAAAGCTTAACATCATATGGGTAATTTCTACAGTTAATGGTGTTAGCTTCTTGTGAAAAATACCTAGTATGAAGATTATTTTTTCACTGATTTTAGGAGATAATTTCACTAATTTACATGTTTATTTCTATCAATCACATTTCCCTGGTGCCCTCAGGACTTATTCACTTAATTCTCAAAATGGTAGGTTATTTAGTTAAAAGCTTTCAGAAACTCACACACAAAAAAACCTTCAAATATAAGTGATATTGTTCAAAAATGCAAAATAATATATATTATATAATTTTACCACTTTTTTATATAGCTAAGTGCACCAGATTGTTCTTTTATTTCTAAGAGATTTTGAGGGTAAGGACATATGTTACTCAGTTTTGTATCGCCCAATATAGCAAACACCACCTGAATATCCAAGTGTTAAGAAGCTAATTGCTGCAAACAAAATTATAAATAAGGATTATTTGGTTTAAGTATCCCAGTTATTGTTATCAAATCTAAAATTTTTTAAATAGTTCATTTTATAAAATTCCTGGTCATCTATAATTGATGTGAGAAAGGCACATCATATTGATAGTGCAAAAGTCTATTAGCTAGTGTTAACTTTAATTTTTAAAAGCAGAATATTCCTTTGACGATTTAAATTGTCCACAGAAATAATGGAATTATTTCTCAAAAATGTTGATGTCTTAAATATTTTCTAAATTCTTTAAGACTATTATGCTCATCAATGTGGCATGAAATCTAGTTCTATAAAATGTTAGATATGTCAGTAACTGAGTGCTTTACTCCGTCTGTCCAAAGCATAAACTGAGTATTTCTACAGAAATTGTATTTCTAACCTGAAAAATACTGTGAAAAGATCCGATAAGTTTGTGATGGTCTAAATTACTTAAATAGTATTATCTGACAGTGCTGTTCAGGAATAAACATCTTTTTAAAGGCAAATCAACTTTCATATTTCAGATATGATTAGAACAACTAGAAGGAATTTTAAAACACAAATTCAGTTTTTGATATGTCAAATTGTGGAATAGTTTAATGGGTAGAAGTCAAATCATTTAGGACTCAAAGAATGAGCACTATTGTGACAGAAATTGAAAGAAAATTATGTTTGGGAGGGGATATACATATATATATATAAAACAATGAGTTGTCTTTGTTCACTTGTTTTGCAAGAATTATACCACTCGCAGAAACAACTTCTTGTAAAAGATAGCTCCTTTCCCTTATTTCTTGTGCCTTTGATGACCAAACTAATCATATTAGAGTTAATAGGCCTCAACGAAATATTAAACAGAGGGAGGCATATACATCTTGTACTCCTGTTTCAGTTTCAGTTTTAGACAGCTATTCTCTGCAAAGATCCAGATGTTTGGTGGTTTCAAATGGATCTTCTGTGGCAGGTACCCATCTCGATTTAATATTAAGGTATTTTTTTAAGTGTTACTTTATATCCTTAGGGAAATCAAATTTAAATCTGTCTTAACAGTTTCAAAAAGACATGCAAGTTGAGAGCAGATTAAAAATTGTTCTTCCAGGACTTAATAAGTACCATTTGAGAGAATGAGACATCCTTCTGAATTAAATTAACTACCTCCTGTATTTTCCAAGGAGGGTATCTTTACAAATACAAACAAATCTGCCCTGAGAAATTTCCATAAGTACATTTTTGAGTGAGAAGGAACAAAATGAGTAAGATCAGTGACAATTAAAATCCTACTAAAATTTGAGGATATGTCAATACATGAAGATAGATTTATAATTTATGCACCAAGTTATTGTAATGTACATTCCTTGAATTATTGGAAAAACCTAACAGCTTTTCTACTTGTTATGAAGCTCATACATTTACATTAATCATTCACTGCCTTTAAGCTTAATAAAGCAAATTATACTTGTACCTGTTTTGAGAGATAGTCAGGATTTGCAGTAAAGGCAGCCAGTATGAAGAAAATGTTTCCACAGTTGAAATGCTGTTATCATCCAAGTGCAATTCTCTGAGAAGAACGTGATTCCCCAAGAATGGAAGCTATATTTAAAGTTGAGTTATTAGCTTATATTAAGCAAAATATTTTTATCATTTAAACAAATTTAAACATATAAACCCTACCAAAACTAACAGATATATTCTGATAAACAGCATATCATAAATCAAAGTATAATATTTGAGAGTGTTATTATAAATAAAATTCCAATAATTTTCATAATTAGCATATTTTTAATTAAAAGCCTTCATGACAAATGTTAATTACAATTGCAGATAAATTTGGTCCCACTTATACACTGAATCATAACTGAAAAGTTATGAAATATATTTTAGTATTATTAAAAACTAATGTTGAATTCATTTGTTTATAAGATATTGTAATAATGTTGAACAGTTTTTAAATAGTGAAAAGTAGGGAGAGGGTGGGAAGATTTGGGAGAATGGCATTGAAACATGTATAATATCATGTATGAAACGAGTCGCCAGTCCAGGTTTGATGCACGATACTGGATGCTTGCGGCTGGTGCACTGGGATGATCCAGAGGGATGGTATGGGGAGGGAACAGGGAGGAGGGATCAGGATGGGGAACACATGTATATCTGTGGCGGATTCATTTCGATATTTGGCAAAACCAATACAATATTGTAAAGTTTAAAAATAAAATAAAATTTAAAAAAATAGTGAAAAGTACATAATAGTTTAAACTGGTAATCAAATTCAGTTGATAAGCAAAAAGAATAAAAATTAAACTGCCTTTAAAATGTGTGGTTGATATTTGCAGCAAAAGAAAAATGTTGTGTTAATCAAATTAATCCAAATCAATTACCTCACTTAGATAATTTCCCTGTAAGTTCAGTATTTGGAGCAGTCCACAGTTTTCAATGCCCTCAACTTCAGTAAGATGATTGTGTGAACAATCCAGGTACATAAGGGCAGGTGTATCACAAAGACCTGTCGTACTGATTAACTGATTATGGTCCACGATCAGTTGCTGAAGATTTTTCAGTGATTCTAAGCCACCTGGAAGAAAAATTTTCCAGGCACTTTATCATACATTCTTCCAAACTCTAGAGTTTCAACTTTCTGCTAAATGACTGCATCTTTTTATTTCCGAATATTCTTAATTACAAGACTTAGCTCCATTTTCTGAGGAAAAAATATGTGTAAGAGTAAAATGCATTATTATTTGAACTTATACCGAAGAGACATATTTTTGAATGACAATTATATACCACTTCAAAATTGAACAAAATACTAGAAGTCATATATTGGGCATTGAATGCTGTATTTCAAATGAAAATATAACAAGGAAGGGGGTGTAATCATTGAAAAAGTAACAGTATTAAATTCAGTTTCAGAGTCTTTGACTTTTGAATGTTTGGTTAAGTTGGTTATATATTAATAGAATGTAATTTTCATACCATTGAAATATCTACCTTAGATTCACTAATGAAATAGGTATAACTTATTAATATCAATAAAATATTAGTATATTTTTCTGGTATTATAAGATTGTGACAGTGGCCTTCTTTTTACACAAATAAACAAAAAATCAATGATTTCCATCTAAAAAATATCAGAGGAGCCTTAGACTACAGCTCAGTGACTATAAAGAAAAAACTGAGAAGGTTGTTTAAATAAGTGATCACTGGAAAGAGATGCTAAGGAAGTCTGTAAAAATTTCATGGAATATATTAAAAATATAAAAAATTTTATTTAGAGTGAACATTCTACTATATAAGTTCTCCATAGTTACTACTCTGTTATGTGAAATAAGCATTTCCAGAAACTGAAATATAACTTAAGGTTTAGAGTAAGTACTAGCAAGCAGAATGTCTTCTGTGAGTATCATGCAGATGGGAGTCATTGAACTAGACATTAGAGAACTGAACCTCATTCTGATTTTTTGTCAAGTCTGCACAAAGTATCTTTTTCAATTAAATGATGAAATAGTTTTTCTCCAAAAATGTTATATGATAATAAATTAAAAGATGATCTTAAAAGAAACATAATTATGAATACAAATTAAAATTGGGAATAAATGTAATTAATTGTTCCTGAAGGAATTTAAAGCATTTAATCCAAGATTTATCTTTTTATTATATACTGTGATTTACAGAAAGGGCAGATGGTTTGTTTATATCTACAATGGATAAATAAAAGGAAGAATCAAGTAATATTACCAAGATTTCACAAGAAAACTTAATTCTTTGTATTATCTTTTACAAATTCAGATACTGTAATAACTAGAATTCTGAGTATATTATAAAAATACTTCAAAAAGATACATATTAAGAAAAAAATTTTTAATTACAGTATATCTAATAGTTGGAGTAAAATAAAGCAACTTAATGTTATGGATGATTATTTCTCATGAAAAATTTTATGCTAAAATGTAAATTTTCACATAATGAAAAATTTTGCAATACCTAAGAGAATCAGGAAAAGGCATAGAAGACCCAAATGAACAAAAGAAAGACTCAAATTTTGATCCAGACAATAATTGCGTTTTTTAAAATTCTTATTTAGAATTAATGTATTGGTATTTTCCTGTAATATAAAATAGCAATTATGACCAAGAGAAAATTATTATCTGATGTTATCAAGGAGTGAATTATTCTGCCCTATATTTGACTAAAATGAGCCAACATATGCTATCAACTCCAAAGTATTAGAAATAATATATAACATACAATAATAAATATATATTAGCTTCAATATGGGCTTCTTCATAGCTCAGTTAGTAAAGAATCTGCCTGCAATTCAGGAGACACTGGTTCAATTCCTGGGTTGGGAAGAGTCACTGGAGAAGGGACAGGCTACCCACTCCAGTATTCTTGGGCTTCCCTTGTGGCTCAGCTGATAAAGAATCTGCCTGCAATGCGGGAGACCTGGGTTCGATCTCTGGGTTGGGAAGATCCCCTGGAGAAGGGAACAGCTACTCCAGCAGCCACTCCACTATTCTGGCCTGGAGAATTCCATGGACTATACAGTTCATGGGGTCGTAAAGAGTCGGACACAACTGAGCAAATTTAAAATCTGCCAAAACAGAAAATACTTGTTTAGAATTCTTTGTAATCATATCTACTAACAGAAGCAGAAAATATTAAGAAGAGGTGGCAAGAATACACAGACCTGTACAAAAAAGATCTTCACGACCCAGATAATCACGATGAAGTGATCACTCAACTAGAACCAGACATCCTGGAATGTGAAGTCAAGTAGGCCTTAGGAAGCATCACTATGAACAAAGCTACTGGAAGTGATGGAATTCCAGTTGAGCTATTTCAAATCCTGAAAGATGACACTGTGAAAGTGTTGCACTCAATATGCCAGCAAATTTGGAAAACTCAGCAGTGGTCACAGGACTGGAAAAGGTCAATTGCCAAAGAATGCTCAAACTACCACACAATTGGATGCATCTCACACGCTAGTAAAGTAATGCTCAAAATTCTCCAAGCCAGGCTTCAGCAATACGTGAACTGTGAACTTCCTGATGTTCAAGCTGGTTTTAGAAAAGGTAGAGGAACCAGAGATCAAATGGCCAACATCCGCTGGATCATGGAAAAAGCAAGAGAGTTCCAGAAAAACATCTATTTCTGCTTTATTGACTATGCCAAAGCCTTTGACTGTGTGGATCAAAATAAACTGGAACAACAGACTGGTTCCAAATAGGAAAAGGAGTATGCCAAGGCTGTATACTGTCACCCTGCTTATTTAACTTCTATGCAGAGTACATCATGAGAAACACTGGAAGAAGCACAAGCTGGAATCAAGATTGCCAGAAGAAATATTAATAACCTCAGATATGCAGATGACACAAGAGTGAAAAAGTTGGCTTAAAGCTCAACATTCAGAAAAGTAATTTCATGGTATTCAGTCCCGTCACTTCATGGCAAATAAATGGGGAAACAATGGAAACAGTGGCTGACTTTATTTTTTTGGGCTCCAAAATCACTGCAAATGGTGACTTCAGCCATGAAATTAAAAGATGCTTACTTTTTGGAAGGAAAGTTATGACCAACCTAGATAGCATACTAAAAAGCAGAGACATTACTTTGCCAACAAAGGTCTTTCTAGTCAAGGCTATGGTTTTTCCAGTGGTCATGTATGGATGTGAGAGTTGGACTGTGAAGAAAGCTGAGCACCAAAGAACTGATGCTTTTGAACTGTGGTGTTGGAGAAGACTTTTGAGAGTCCCTTGGACTTCAAGGAGATCCAACCAGTCCGTCCTAAAGGAAATCATTGTGTTCATTGGGTGTTCACTGGAAGCACTGATGTTGAAGCTGAAACTCTAATACTTTGGCCACCTGATGTGAAGAACTGACTCATTTGAAAAGACCCCGATGCTGGGAAAGATTGAGGGCAGGAGAAGTGGATGACAGGGGATGAGATGGTTGGATGGCATCATCGACTCAATGGACATGAGTTTGGGTAAGCTCCGGGAGCTGGTGATGGACAGGGAAGCCTGGTGTGCTGTGGTTCATGGGGTCGCAAAGAGTAAGACACGAGTGAGCTACTGAACTGAACTGAACTGAACATCAATTAACCTGCTCAAGCAAATAAGTAATTTCAATCAAAAGGAAATGCTAATTAATATTAATTTGTAGTTGTATAAAATGTCCTTTATCAAATATTGAAATGCCTTAAGCAATCTACTTCCATAAGCTTAATATTTTTTAAAGCCATGCACATTGCTCTTAAGTTTCTTAGAGCTAATCAAGAACAGGATTTTCTATTAGCTCATTTAGAGCAGGGAATGCACTTGTGAAACTTTTCAAGAGTCACCTAAGAGGAGAACCAAGCATGAAACTTTAGGTTACACAGTGAAGAAAGGCAAATAATCTGGCACAAAAGCTAAAAGTAAAAGGAAACAGCACATAAAGCAGGAGAATAATCGGGAAAAGAAAAGGCAAATTAGATTCTGTGCTGATGGCAGTGATGAATAAATATACATTTTACAATTATCGAAGGTATTTCTATTTACACTAAATTATATGCAGTCGACAGTGTGAGCCAGAGTGGGCAAATGAGGAGAAAAGGCCACTGCCTTAGCAAGTAATGATGCAGCAGAAGAATTTTGCTAGAGGTCCCCATGGAGTAATAGAAGGGAAGCCACAGTGCAGTGGGAGGGAGACAGTGAGTGTCGACTACTTTTTAGATATTTGATAATGGTGAGAAGACCCTTCAAAGTCCTTAAAATGGCCCACAATATCCCATCTCTGAACTAATCCTCTACTATCCCTTTCTCTTGGTTCATTCTAACAAGCTGACCTCCTGGCTGTTCCTTGAACATACCACTCAGCACTGCCTGAATATGTGAGAAACAACAATCAGGGTGTGACATGTTAGGCTAAGGAAGAATTAAAACTCATCAGCTAATTAGACTGATGCTGAAACTGAAGCTCCAATACTTTGGCCACCTGACGGGAAGAGCTGACTCACTGGAAAAGGTCCTGATGCTGAGAAAGACTAAAGGCAGGAAAAGAAGGGGATGACAGACGATGAGATTGTTGGATCTCATGGTTGGCATCACGGACTCAATGGACATGAGTTTGAACAAACTCTGGCAGATGGTGAAGGACTGGGAAGCCTGTGTGCTGCAGTCCATGGGGTTGTAGAGAGTTGGACACAACTGAGTGACCAAACAACAACAAATCAGCCAATTTCAGATATTAAGACGTCATGAATCTCTATCAATATACAGAGAAGGTACAGTTGTCCTTAGAGATTCCATCAGAGAATCTAATCTGGTGAAATTACCATGATTTCAAGCCTCAGATACTAAGGAATGTTTGAGCATGTCTACTTCTAGGAATCAATTATATAGTAACACACACACAACTATGAAGTAACATAGAGAGAGATTCCTTGCCATATTATTTAAAAAGCAAAGAAATGGATAAAAGTTACATGTCTATCAGAAAGGGAATAGTAAAATAAATTATGATGTGAAAGTCACTCAGTCATGTCCAACTCTTTGTGACACCATGGACTATATAGTCCATGGAATTCTCCAGGCCAGAACTGGAGTGCATAGCCTTTCTCTTCTCTAGGGGATTTTCCTAACCCAGGGATCAAACCCAGGTGGATTCTTTACCAGCTGAGCCACAAGGGAAGCCCAAATAAATCATGGAGCATCTATAAAATGAATATGTATAATCTTCAATATGAACTAGTCTAACATAGAAGAATTCCATGATGTATTTTTGCATGTAAAATCCAAGTTGCATACATAGGATTTTAGCTATTGAGTATACCTTATATTAAATATACACCTGTATGACTGTACTACATTGAACAAGGCCTAGATTGATTTGTAAGCAACTGTAAATGGTGGTTACTCCTCAAAATAAGAAAGAGAATGGAAGAAGCAGAGAGAAGTTAAACTGTATACACTGTATACTTCTCTAGGTTTTAATTCTTAAATGCGAAAGTGTTAGTCACTCAGCCATGCCTGACTCTGTGTGACCCCATGGACTGTAATCCACCAGGCTCCTCTGTCCATGGGATGCTCCAAGCAAGAATACTAGAGTGGGTTGCCATTTCCTTCTCCTCTTAAATGAGAGTGTACTTATTCTATAATAATTTTAAAAACAATGTATTTTTTAAAAAATCAGAGCAAGTACTGAATAGAATTGTTATTCTATATTTAATTCTGACTACCACTGTCACCAAATGGTGGTTGGACTGAACAAAAATGAGAACAAACTGATGCTATCAATCATGAGAAGGGTTTGCTATACAGACAAATTGTGGGAACACTGTTCATAGACAGGAGGGCATATGTGTTAGATTTCAAGATCAAAATTTCAGAGGAAATTTAGTGAAATGGCAAAAGAGATTTGGCAGGATGTGTACCACACTGGCCTAACTATTAACAATGTGGGAGGATGGGGAAGATGTGCATTTGTGCGTGCGTGTGTATGCCTAATGAAGAAAAGAGAAGGAAATCATCTAAAAAATATGTACTGAGGTCTGCCAACAACCATGTGAATGTGAGATGGAAAGTAGGCCTTTCAGCCTCACTGAGCCTTGAGGTGATGGCAGCCCAGTGACACTGCTGCGCTGCAACCTCAAGAGAAACCTGAGCCAGAGCCACCCGACCAAGCCAGTTCCAGATACCCAATCCACAGAAAACAGGAGGTAATAAATGTCTGTGGCTTTAAGCTGCTAAATTTGGGGATACTTCGCTTCAGAAAAATATTTAACTAATACAGTAAGGATCCTACTCTGAAGAACACATGAGAAAGAAGAAAATATGTTGAAAATGTTTTGGGCTAGGAAAGAACATTTAAAGAAATTTAATGTAATGAGAATTCAAATACACTAAAATAACAGAAGTAGGTAAACAAATGGAGCAAAATAGCACCATAACAGAAGTGATAAACCATTTGGAAAAACCAGTGTACAGGACAGAGAGCTAAAGACTGGATGGCTCACAAAGAAGAGATAGCCATACTGAGAATAAAATGTTTAGAAGCAGAGATTAAATGGCATAGATTACATTAATTAGATAAAAACAGACATGACAAAGTCAACCAAAATGTAGATCATCTATGATTGAGAAATAGAACTAAGCCAAAAAAGCTTTCAAATTTATATAAAAAAAAAATTTCCAGAAATTAAGGAAGAAAAATCTATAGTTTAAAAACATTATATTCTAAGAAAAACTTATGTGAGTTTACTGACAATAAGATGTCTTGCTGAATTTATTAATCAAGGACAAAGGATATATTATTCAGGTAGTTGAGCAGAAACCAGTTACGAAGGAGTAAAATCAAGTTAGCCTCTAGTTTAAATGCAGAAACCAACATATAAAAATGCAATGGAGCAATGTCCATGAGGGTTTCTCAGGTCGTTCAGTGGTAAAGTATCCACCTGCCAGTGCAGGAGACACAGATGGATCCCTGGGTCGGGAAGTTCCCCTGGAGAAGGAAATAGCAACCCACTCCAGGATTCTTGCCTGGGAAATCCCATGGACAGAGGAGCCTGGTGGACTACAATCCATGGGCTTGTAAAAGAGTCGGACACAATTTAGGGACTAAACAAAAACAATAAACTGTTACTTCACTACTAGAATAAAAAATATATGCCTCTTTACATATACTTTAATAATCACAGGTTTTATTAAACATTTTTTTAATATTTAATTAAACTTTACTTAATTATCTAAACCTTCTTTAATCTTTATCCTAAGTAGATTCATTGACATAGAAAAAGTAGGCATCATGGCCTGAATTGTTACAGATAGTGTTCATTTAAGTGATTTCGTATTTTGATCACATTTTTTTGTATAACATATCTTCTTCATAAAGCAGGTCATTTTGTTTACCATTTTACATTTGCTATTCCTCAAAGAGTTTTGAATCTCTATTCAGGTATTAGCTATGCTTATTACAGTTTTTATTTTCTTATTACTTATATGTGATAATTTTTTTCTAATTTCCTGAAAAAATAGGCATGAAATATCTTTTCTGTTAACATATATAAATTATTTACAGTTTTCACATTCCTATTAGAAATATGAAAATCTGTTTTTATAAAAATAGCTTTACTTGTAATATAGAACTCATAACTTCTTGTAGAGTCCTAAGACTCTGTTGTGTCCTCATGGAAATAGAAAATGTATATAGACAGAATATCTGCTCAAGTATCATTTACTTGAAAAATTCAACTAGAATTTAAAAAAAATATGACATGGACAATTATTCACAATTTATTGTTAAGTGAATAAAGTTAATTTCAAAACAATATTACAGTAGTGATTTTTAAAATGGATTAAAAACAATCTAGAAAGTTCATCAATACTGGCTATATCTGGATGGTGGGAATATGGATTGTTATTTTATCATTTTACATTATAATTTATAGAAAATAAGATTATGTAGATTAAAAGTTAGAAAAAGATACAAAATTCAATTTCCAGAAATTTCTGTTCAGATAGTGAGAGCTTTACCCTTGAAAATAACTAAAAACAGTAACTACATTTTTTTAAAGTGTTTCCAAACGAGTTGAAAATAACTAAAAACAGTAACTACATTTTTTTAAAGTGTTTCCAAACGAGCTGTTAAGGAAGAATTCTCAGTCCAAAATCTGAATAGATATGGTAGGCAAAGAGAAGTAAGCAGAACGGCAAAGCCAGTTTTCAGAGTGAGGAAACTTGTTAAATCTGATGAATATGAAGATCAATTTCTATAGCCTCACAATTTGAGGAAACAAAACTTAAAATTCACCAACAGTAAGCAAGTATGACAGACAACCCCAAGTAAACTGGAACCCCAATCAGCTATACCCAACCAGAAGACAGGAAATTAAACTACCTATCTCAGAACCTCAAAATTCAGTGAAAAAGGGAAACAGTCCTTTCTTTAAAATAATAAACACAAGCTGACTCTCCCATAGGTTTGCAATTCAAATTCACGATAATGGTGAGCAGAAAACTTCCACCAAAGATGTAGCACAAATGATTCTATATTGCTTCTGTCCTTTGAAATCCGAGAAAGTCTCTAAAGAACAAACTTTAATCTCATAACTAGGAAAAATCACAAAGTGTAAGAAAGAAACAGGTAACAAAAAGTACATGAAATACACAAAGAAATAAGATGCCATAAGAGTTATCAGAAATAACAAATTCCAGCAAACCTAGACCCACACGAGAATCAGAATTAAGTCAAAATAAAAACTCAACGACTAGGATTAACAGTAAATTAGAAATTATTAATCGGAACATATAGAAATTAACCAGAGGAAGTAAAGAAAGACAGAAAGATAGAATATAGGAAATGTGGAGACAAGAGTCAGAAGATCTACTGTATATAAAGTACTTCAACAAAATGAGGAAGATAACTTTTGAAGAGAGATAATGACTAACAGATATAATTTAAAAGTGAAAATCACAAGTTCAATAACTTCATCAGACCCCAACAGGATGAATTAAAAAGAAACCGATGTCTAGACACATCCGAATAAAAATTCATAATAGGAATAACAAGAAAAAATACTTGAAAAGACATGGGAAATACCCTCAAAGTTTCAGAAATTTAAGAACTGATTTCTTAAAGCAACATTGAAAGTTAAAAAGTAATAAAATAATATTTATAGATTATTGAAAGAAAATGAAGTTCAATTTAGAAAAATATGCCCAGTTAAATTAAATTCAACAATAAACATTAAGTAAATATATTTACAGAAAAACTGAATCTTCCACAAACTGGTTCTCTTCTTAGAGAAAAATTTTTAAAGTACCTGTATCATGAAGAATGAAGGTGATTCAAGATCTTAAATGAAAAAAAGAATAAAGGGCTTAAAAGCAATAAACATAGGCAAATATGTGCAAACACTGACTGTATAAAATAACCATAATTGTGTAGCTTGAAGGGTTCAATAAAAATACACTTAAAATTCTGAAAAATCAATGAACTTGAGATAAACTGAGTGTATTTTATAATTTCTTTGGTTACCACTAAATTAATAAAGTATTTAACTATAAAACAATTGAGGGAAAAAAGGAGGAGATGAGGTGGGAAATACCAAGTAAGTCAAAAGAAGACCTCAGAGGAGAAGGGGGAAAATAGAAAATGTAGCAAAGACATTCTGTTTACAGTAACAATGGACTAGGTAATGAGAAAAAATATAAACGTAGCTGAAGGCACATAGGAATAAATGATATTATGTAGAATGAGAGGATTAAGTTCCAGAAGAGATGAGGTGAACACATGGATATCATTCAGGATATTGATTAATCTGAAAAAGGAAAATCTGATCCCTTGTAGCACCAGGGGATCAAAATTGACCCCACATCTCTTCTCAGCAAAAGAGGAACAAGAATCCCTACTACACGTATGGTTAGGACCTCCATGTGCTACACATTAATACAAATATAGAATAGTTCCCAAGGTACTGAAGACCAGATTAAATAATATCAATACCAAAATATGGATTAGCTGAACAGAAATTGCTAATGCTTGTAGCTTTAAACAGCAAAGAACGCTGGAGAAAAAAAAAATAAAATCATCACCTCAAATTGATTCTGTAGTTTTGTTTTTCTTAGTATTCTCTGACTGTAAATTAACAAAAAAAACTAAACAGTGGGATAACATCATGTGAAGACAGAGCCAGAAAACAACATATAATCGAAACTATCCACAAGGTATACAGATAATAGAGTTATCAGACACAGAAATTATCAAAACTCTGCTGAGCCTATTAAAGAAAATTAAAATCTAAAACTTATGTATGAGGTACTATAAGGTGTGAATTGAATTCTAAACCAAAGAAGCAAATAAGTTTTAAACTTGAAAACCTATATAACTGCAAACAAGCCTTTATGAATGGATCGCACATTATATTAGACACAGCTAAAGAGAGAATTAGTGAACTATAATTTGAGTCAAAAGGAAACATCCAGAATGACATGTAGAGATGCAAGGGAAATGTCAGAGAATTATAAAACATAAAGGGGGTTATAGAATACAGAGGGAACATATATCTACATCTATTCATTTATATAAAGAGATGATAGCTCAGAAATTTTCAAGACTGAATAAAGATGCCAGAGGTACCGTGGATTCAAGCAGGGTGAATACAAAAGTCACTACAGTAGGAATATCAGAGTAAACTGATGAAAACAATGGCCAAAAAAACCAATCTTTAAAGGGGAATAATTTTTTCTTCCAAGGATCAACAATTAGGTTGTTGCACATCAACCTAGGCAAGGAAACCATAATAAAATAGGATACAATCACAATGCAGCAAATGCATATCAAATAATAAGTAGGTATCTCAAAATACATACACAGATGTGTGTGTGTGCACACACATATTCTTCAAGAGAAAGGGATATCACAGACAAAAGATAGAATAAAGATCAATGGAAAGGTTTAAAAAATGACTTGCATTGTTGTTTTTCAGTTGCCAAGTCATGTCCAATTTTTCGTGGCACCATGGACTACAGCATGCCAGGCTTCCCTGTCTCTCACCGTCTCCTGGAGTCTGCGCATGTTCATGCCCATTGATACCATCCAACCATCTTGTCGTCTGTTGCCCTCTTCTCCTGCCTTCAATCTTCCCCAGCATCAGGGTCTTTTCCAATGAGTTAGCTGTTCATATCAGGTGGCCAAAGTATTGGAGCTTCAGCATCATTATCAGTCCTTCCAAACAGTATTCAAGGTTGATTTCCTAAATCTACTGGTTTGATCTCCTTGCAGTCCAGGGGACTTTCAAGAGTCTTCTCCAGCACCAGAGTTCAAAGGCATCAATTCTTCAGTGCTCTGCCTTTATTGTGCAGCTTTCACATCCATACATGACTACTGGAAAGACCACACATAGCATTGACTATACAGACCTTTGTTGGCAAAATCATGTCTTTGCTTTTTAACACTGTCTAGATTTGTTATAGCTTTCCTGCCAAGGAGCATCTAATTTCATGGCTGCAGTCACCATCTACAGCGATTTTAGAGCCCAAGAAGAGGAAATATGTCACTGCTCCACCCTGTCCCCTTCTATTTGCCATGAAATGATGGGACCAGATGTCATGATCTTACTTTTTTTTTTTTTTTAATATTGAGTTTTAAGCCAGCTTTTTCACTTTCTTTCTTCACCCTCATCAAGAGGCTCTTTAGTTCCTCTTCACTTATTGCCATTAGAGTGGTATCATCTGCTTATCTGATATTTCTCCCAGCAATCTTGATTCCAGCTTGTAAATCATACAGCCTGGCATTTTGCATGATGTGCTCTGCATATAAGTTAAACAAACAGGGTGACACACAGCCTTGTCATACTCCTTTCTCAATCCTGAACTAGTCAGTTGTTCCATACTGGATTCTAACTGTTGCTTCTTGACCCACATACAGGCTTCTCAGGATGCAGGATACTGGTACTCCCATCTCTTTAAGAGTTTTCCACAGTTTGTTATGATCCACACAGTGAAAGACTTTAGTCAATGAAACAGAGGTAGATGTTTTTCCTGGAATTCCCTTGCTTTCTCTATGATCCAGCAAATGTTGACAATTTGATTTCTGGTTCCTCTGCCTTTTCTAAACCCAGCTTGATCATCTGGAAGTTCTTGGTTCATGTAATTCTGAAGCCTAGCTTGGAAAATTTTGAGCATAACCTTACTAGCACGAACAATGAACAATGCAAAGAAATAGAGGAAAACAACGGAAAGGGAAAGACTAGAGATCTCTTCAAGAAAACTGGAAATGTCAAAGGAATATTTCATTCAAAGATGGCCACAATAAAGGACAGAAATGGTAAAGACCTAACAGAAGCAGAAGACAGCAAGAAGAGATGGAAAGAACACACAGAAGAGTTGTACAAAAAAAAGATCTTTATGACGCGGATAACCATGATGGTGTAGTCTCTCCTCAGAGCCAGACATGGTGGAGTGCAAAGTCAAGTGGGCCTTAGGAAGCACTGTTGCCAATAAGGCTAATGGAGGTGAGAGAATTCCAGCAGAGCTATTTAAAATCCTAAATGATGATGCTATTAAAGTGCTGCACTCAACATGTCAGCAAATTTGGAAAATCCAAATGATATTGACATTATAAAATAATGTTGTCTTAAGGCAACATGTGTTTTGAAAAACACACATATAGTCACATATATATGCACACAGAGTTAATAACTTACTGATAGTACATTAAGTTGGGAGAGAACAAATTAAATTTTCTAAGATCCTAGAATTGCCTTGGAATAAAGAGGAAAGTGGTAAATAAACTTAGATTTGGTAAAGAAAGAAGGAATGATATAACATCTATGGTAAGCCAAAAGAATACTAAAATAAGATAAAACTGAAAATATAAAAGAAAAATAGAATAATTTAAATCCTCAGCAAAAGCAAAAGAAGGCAAGAAAAGAGGGGAAAAAAGCAGAAAAGGAAGAACAAATAGAATCAAATAGTAATAGATTAATTGAATCTCAAATATCTCAATAACTGTACTTAATTATTGATTACACTATCAGGGACTTAAAGGCTACAAATCAAACTGAATTTGTCAGGCATTTTAGATAAAACAATAACAAAACAACACATTTTTCTGTTATAGTACAAAAATTCCAAGAAGAGAACTTGTAGAAATACTGTAAGTGAAAGGTAAGAGAAAGATGTATTATGTAAACACTAAAACAGCAGTTCTCAAAGTGTGGTACAGTGTCCCTACCCAGAGATACTTTTTAAAGATTTCATGGAGTTAAACCTGTTTTCATAATAATTCTAAGAGGCCATTTGTCTTTTCTACTCCCATTTGCTCAAGAGTGTATAGTGGAGCTTTCCAGAGGTTACATGAGGTGTGATATTGTAGCAAATTGAATGCAGAAGGACACACGGAAATCCAGCTGTCTTGTGTTAAGTTAGACATTAAAGAGATTTGCAAATATGTGTACAATGACCCTCTTCTCACTGTATTTTTTTTTTGTTTAAAAATACATTATTCTAAAACTGTTACAAATGCAAAGACTTTATTAAACTTTGAATGAATTAACAAATAAAAACACACATCTCAGTTTTTTCTAATACAGTAAATATTGATATATATGACCCATATAAATGCAAGCTAACTGGGTTCCCAATAATTTTTAAGAATGTCAGAAAAGTCCTGAGTTCAAAAGAAAGCTGGTTTGATTTTGTCAGACACACAAGACCAAATACGAAAGCTCTGATACAGTTGAAAAGGGACATTAAAAAATGATAAAGAAACCTATAACAGTTAAGTGAAAGAGGAGAGTGAAAAAGTTGGCTTAAAGCTCAACATTCAGAAAACGAAGATCATGGCATCTGGTCTCATCACTTCATGGCAAATAGATGGGGAAACAGTGGAAACAGGGTCAGACTTTATTTTTCTGGGCTCCAAAATCACTGCACATGGTGACTGCAGCCATGAAATTAAAAGACGCTTTACTCCTTGGAAGGAAAGTTATGACCAACCTAGATAGCATATTCAAAAGCAGAGACATTACTTTGCCAACAAAGGTTCGTCTAGTCAAGGCTATGGTTTTTCCAGTGGTCATGTATGGATGTGAGAGTTGGACTGTAAAGAAAGCTGAGTGCCAAAGAATTGATGCTTTTGAACTGTGGTGTTGGAAAAGACTCTTGAGAGTCCCTTGGACCTGTCCATTC
>NW_011495084.1:6290377-6299208 GCF_000754665.1 Bison bison bison | reverse complement strand
TACAGATGTATGGATGTGAGAGTTGGACTGTAAAGAAAGCTGAGTGCCAAAGAATTGATGCTTTTGAACTGTGGTGTTGGAAAAGACTCTTGAGAGTCCCTTGGACTGCAAGGAGATCCAACCAGTCCATTCTGAAGGAGATCAGCCCTGGGATTTCTTTGGAAGAAATGATGCTCAAGCTGAAACTCCAGTACTTTGGCCACCTCATGTGAACAGTTGACTCATTGGAAAAGACCCTGATGCTGGGAGGGGTTGGGGGCAGGAGGAAAAGGGGACGACAGAGGATGAGATAGCTGGATGGCATCACCGACTCGATGGATGTGAGTTTGAGTGAACTGCGGGAGTTGGTGATGGACAGGGAGGCCTGGTGTGCTGTGATTCACGGGGTCCCAAAGAGTTGGACACGACTGAGTGACTGAACTTAACTGATAACAGTTATAAATTTGTGTGCACCAGATAACATGGCCTCAAAAATGGATCATCCAAAAAAATTCACTTGTGTTTTTCCAGTGTTACAGTAAAAATATTAAAAAAAAAACCTATGACAATAAAGATCTGCAATCTACAATCATCACAGGAGTCACGTAAATCATGTTTCCTCTGGGACTATGCTAACAGGACCAGTGCCCCATTCAACAAGCAGTACGGTATATATCACTAAGGCTTCCCTGATAGCTCAGTTGGTAAAGAATCCACCTGCAATGCAGGAGACTCTGGTTCAATTCCTGGGTTGGGAAGATCCGCTGGAGAAGGGATAGGCTACCCACTCCAGTATTCTTGGACTTTCCTGTGGCTCAGCTGGTAAAGAATCCACGTGCAATGCGGGAGACCTGGGTTGGGAAGATCCCCTGGAGAAGGGAAAGGCTCCCTACTCCAGTATTCTGGCCTGGAGAATTTCATGGACTCTACAGTCCGTGGGGTCGCAAAGAGTTGACACTACTGAGCGAATTTCACTTCACTTCAGGGTATATCACTAATGAACAGGCCCTGAGGCAGGCAGTCCTGAATTTTAAAAACACATGCCTATTTGAAAATAGCTATATATATAAACAAGTTATTTAACTTCTCTAATCCTTTGTTCCTTTTTTTGTGGAATGGGAATGATTTCATACTATTAGGAGGATTAAGAAAAATATTTTCAGTAGTATGTATAACACTTTCACATGTTCGTACTAAAAGTAATAGTTATTGTTTACTAACAATCATCCTCATAAAAAAAAGGAGTTAGAAAACTGTAACTGCAGTGACCAAATAAGGCTTCAAAGAGATATGTTTGAGCTAAAACTTGAAGAAGGAATAGGATATTAATACACACTCAGAAATGTCTATACACAACTGATTAAACAGTAATTTGACCCAGTCAATGCACTGGATCAAAAGGCAGAATCTAGATGGGAAGGAAGTTAGAATAAATTGACCCCCTTCCTCTTTTAATCTTAGAAATTCTTTATTGTCAAATAAAGGATGAGAATTGAGCAAAATAGACCTATAGCAAGACTTATGTTAGAGTATCATTATTTCCTCAACATCTCTAAGAAAATTATTCTCTCCCAGTCAAAGTTTCTGACATTTCTTCTACAACCCATCCAAAACAAAACAAATAAACTCCCCCAAAATTCAACAGTCTCTTTTAAAGGACTTTCATATAATACAGAATTGCTTAAATCTTCTTGAGTCTACAGCTTCAATATATTCCTTAGTAGCCCTTTAAAAGTTTCCTAGGTCCCACAAAATAAAACTGAAGTCAAGTACATTTATCCCTCAAAAAGCCATTGCCTGTGGCAAAATTAGCATTTTGCTATACTTGTTATAAATATCTATTTCAAAGAATTCCTCCCACAGACATGAGCCAATCGTCTAATAAAACATTCCTGCCACAGGAGGGGAAAAAAAAAAAAAAAAAACAACTTTACTTTAAGGAACAGCAAAAATAAAGATGTTGAATCAGGCGGAAGGTTTTCACTAAATAAGTGTTTGGTAAGGTCTACCTCCTTGAGTTGCTCCACGACTGCTATGTTTGACAGCTATGTACAAACGTGCTAAGTTACACATGAGATTTTCAATTTCCATCAGAAGTCCTTCAGGATCATACAGGTTGTACAGGAAAAAAAAAAAAAAAAAGAATACTGAAACAGGAATCAGGAAATGAGGATTCTAGTCCCACCTATGCCAGAAGTTAGATAAAAACTATGTAGGTCTGTTTTTCCATCTGTAAACCAAGAAGCCTGGACTGGCAGATCTGCAAAATCCCTTTCAGCTTTGTACTAGGCATTGTGTAGTATTTAGTAAGCTAGCGCCATCTAGTGGAATCCAAGGAGATCACTAAGTGTATAATGAGAAACATTCCTACAAGCAAAATATCTACAGCTTTCTCTTATTTTACTTCATTATTTTTTCCTAATGTTCCAATGACAACATTTGGCAGCAAGAATTAACTCAGGCACATTTCTCCATGAGCCATAATACAGTAATCAAACCTGGGTGAAAATGCTGAATTAGTTCAGTATCTTTCAAACTTAGAATACTAGTTTCATTTTTTTCAAAGGCAGTATTAACTGAAAATAAAGCAGCAAGAAAAAACAACAACAACAAAAAACTCCTGGTATCTATCTACTTACAATAATATTTTCTACAAATGTGTTACCTGAAATTTATAAATTAATGATTTATAAATTATTGGCCTCAAAGGAACCATTTTTCCAGATTAAAGTTTTACTAAAATACCAGAGACAGAAGCTGCATGAATAAGGAAACAAAAACAATTATATGCTTTTACACATTAACAACACACTTATTTTCATTTTTACCCAATAGTCAACAAAGAAAATATATTGATTTACACCTATTTTCTTTCTTTCTGTTCTAATGCCTGGAAAAACATTTACACATAGTCAGTGCTCAATATATTTGCTCATTAATAAACTTATTAGTGAATAAATCTTAAAATTATATGTTTCAGCATAAGAGTTTATAATATGGTATAGTAAAACAGTAATAACCTTAAATTATACTAAATGCATATTTATGAGAGAGGAAATAGAATGAAACAATTAAAAAATCAGGTATCAGCATAGACAAGTGATTTTCAAATCCTGGCTCTATCACTAAATAATGGTGTGATTTTAGACAACTTACTTAAACTTTGTATTTCAGTTTTCTTATCTGTAAAAAAAACAAAGATTAAACAGTACCCAACTCATACCACTTATGTGAAAATCAAATGAGTTAATATGTATAAAGCACATAAAATAAACGTCTGGTTGGTAGTAAAAAAAAAAGTTATCTATTACTATATTTATTATACTAAGTTCTATAAAACATCTTGGTCATGAAGCATGAATTTTTAAAATTAATTTAGTTTTAAAATGTTTCTGCTAGAAAGTCAATAAAATACAACATATTTTTGGAGGATAAAAGAAAACAAATTATAATTTACAAATCACCTATTTTTCATTTGTGTTGGCTCTTCATTTAAAAAAAAAAACTCAAAACATGAAAGATTCCCCACAGATGAGTTTTATCAGCTTTAATGATCACTGTGGCAACATTTATTTAAGAAAAGTTTCTTTCATTTTTTTCTCAACATTACTTATAGAAACAAAATCTTACCAATTTTGCCGAAATTTTCTTAATGGGAAATTTCAGGTAAAAGAAAGCATGAAATACAATGATGGTAACAAGCCTTAAAACCCAGAGGGATGGTATGGGGAGGGAGGAGAGAGGAGGGTTCAGGATGGGGAACACATGTATACCTGTGGCGGATTCATTTTGATATTTGGCAAAACTAACACAATTTGTAAAGGTTAAAAATAGAATAAAATTTAAAAAAAATTTAAACTGAAGTCCACCTAAATTAAAGTGAGTTATAAAAGATAAAGATTCATGTAACTTTAAGGAAAAAACATAAAACTTTATTCAGAATTAAAAAATATAATAAAATCTCTTTTCCCATTAAAATAAATCTGTCTTTAAAATAATCAATCTAAAGTTAATTTAAAGAGCTTAAAGCAATTATTTTGCACATTCAAGGTGTGCAAAATAATCCAGATCAAAAAAGTAATCATTAAACCACTATGAAATTTATATGACCATGTATACCCAACATAGTAGTTTATTTTTTGCTACATTTGACCAGAAAATAATCTGTACCTCAATATGTAACATATCTTAAGGATATAATTTTGAATTATATTTGAGACTAATATTTCAGATATGATTAACAATTAGAAACTTTCATTTCCATAATCACAGCAACAACATACTTAAACAAAGTGTTAACTTCATTACTATTTATAGAAGTAAATTTTAAACTTTTACTTTGAAAAAGTATAGTTCACATTATGTTTCTATTTCTACAATTAACTACTTCAACTAGAATGGAAAATATTTACCAACAAATGATTTCAAATGAACTGCCTTAAAGAGAATAACAGAGTTACTATTTTGATTCACTAAATGCAAATAAAGTCAAATAAAACTGTACAATATTTTCTAATAAAAAGATTAATTAGAACTTATATCACATATTAACTAGTGTAATAATTATAGCTTAGTTAGAATTAGGAACAAATTAAACTCGAAAATACAAGTGTAGAATATGCGGTATTGCTTCCAATTTTATTTCACCTCCTTAAGAAATATTATAGTATGGAATGGTGACTTATTAACTTATAAACACAAATCTATCTTTGTGCCCCTTCATAAGAGTTCTTGGCATCAATATATCATTGAAAGACAAAATCTATGCTTTTCACTTAGCTCAACCAGAATCTCCATAAGCAGTTCCTGAAGATGAAAAACAGACTCCAACTGGTTCAGAAAATCTACTTTCTCCTGTATACTCTTCTCACACTCCATAAATACAGCATTTCATGGTACCCAACAGACAGCAAAGATGTCTTTTACCTTGTTTGCTCAAGTGTACTACACAGAGATACCTCAGGTACATCAATTAATACTATGGCAGTTTTCACATAAATCTTGCAGATATCCTATCCCAGGAAATTCACTGACTACAGAAAATCCCATACAGAACTGCTGGCAATGAAAATGAAGTGAATGGAAGTTCAAGCATTTCTTCTTACAAACAACCTTTTTCTTTCTCTCAGACTTGCTTTAGTGCTTGCCAATAAAGTAACATACATTATCAGTGCACTTGCTTTCATTCCAACAACAACAAAATTATTTCTGTATGCATTTGAAATTAAAATTTTAATATAAAAGTTGTATCAAAAGTATCAGTATTTCCATATGGGAGAAGTCATGAATGGTCCCAAAGTAGGCAGCATGGACACATAGGCAAATAAACATATTAAAAAGCAATATACACTACATTTTAAAAATTGTGTCTTGAAATGTTTGCAAAACAAAAGCTTGCCTTGTGAAAACAGCTATATGTTTCCCTTATTAAACAACAAAAGGGGGAGTTGATGGTAACTGATTAGATTCAATTCTCCCTAAATCTCTGCCAGAAACTCAAAGTGCAGCAAAGAAATCAAAATACTCACAACCTATCCTTTCATTGCAAGTGGGAGACAAAGAAATCACAAGTTAAATTTTTTTCTAAGTAGGATAATAAGTATCTGGGATCAACACAATCCAGGCTGAATTCACACTTTTACAAAGGAAATCCTGGGAGGTGGTCCTAAGATGGCAGAAGAATAGGACGGGGAGACCACTTTCTCCCCCACAAATTCATCAAAAGAACATTTAAACGCTGAGTAAATGCCACAAAACAACTTCTGAATGCGGGCAGATGACATCAGGCACCCAGAAAAGCAGCCCAGTGTCTTCAAAAGGAGGTAGGAAAAAAATATAAAAGACAAAAAAAGAGACAAAAGAGGTAGGGACAGAGCTCTGTCCCAGGAAGGGAGTCTTAAAAAGAGTTGTTTCCAAACACCAGGAAACAACTCTCACTGCGGAGTCTGTGGAGAGCCTTGGAACCACAGAGGGCAACATAACTGGGAGGAAAAATAAATAAATAATTAAAACCCACAGATTACATGCCCAGCGGTAACTCCCCCAGTGGAGAAGCAGCGCAGATGCCTGTACCCGCCACTAGCAAGCGGGGGCTGGGCACGGAGGCCCGGGCTGCATTGCTTAGAGTAAGGACAGGGCCTGAATGCCCCGAGGGCAATCTGAGGGAACTAACTTGGGCTAGCAAACCAGACTGTGGGATAGCTACCAGGTGAAAAGCCCTAACCTAAGACACCGCCAGACCTGCGCACAGAACAATGGACTGAACAGAACTAGCCGGCTGCAGACCATCCCCCTCCGGTGACAGGCAGCCAGAGCCGGAAGGGGGCAATTGCAGCCCCAGAGAGACATTATCTACCAAAATGCAAGCAGGCTTCTTTCCTAACTAAGACTTCTTGGGGTTCTGGACAGTCATCATCTGCCTGAGAAGGTGCGCCGGTTGTACACCCAGAAAACCGAGCAGCAGGGACAAGAGAGGAGGTAAGTCGCAGTGACCGCGCTCACCAAACACCTCATCACCAGAGCTGCTCGGACTTGGGAAAGGCACAAAACGCAGGCCCAACCGAGTCTGCATCTCTGAGGACTACCCGAGTGCCTGAACCTGAGCGGCTTAGACCTGGGAGGTGCATGCAGCCCAGGGCTGGCCTCAGATGGTTTCCAGTGGAGCAACCTAGAGCCTGAGCAGTCTGGGCAGGGAGGGCACGCGCGCCGTGAGCAGGGGCAGGCCCAGTGTGGCTGGGACACTGCAAGCACATGCCAGTGTTATTTGTTTGCAGTGACCCTCCCTCCCACAGTGCGAATAAACAAGTGAGCCTAAAAAAAGTGTCTACCACCGCCCTCCTTGTGTCAGGGCGGAAATCAGACACAGAAGAGACCAGCAAATAGAAGAAGCTAAAACAGAGGGAACCACCTTGGAAGTGACAGGTGCAATAGATTAAAACCCTGTCATTAGTACCAACTATATAGGAAGGGGCCTATAGACCTTGAGAAATATAAGCCAGACCTATCCAGAACTATCATAATCATATTCGGAACTATCTGAAAATGAACTGAACCCACCTTGCCCACAACACCACCAGAGAAAGTCCTATATATATTTTTACTATTTTTATGATCATTCTTTTTTTTTTGAACTTTTAAAAATTTTTAAGTTCTCTATTACTCCTTAATTTTCATTTTTATAACCTACTATTACTTTTCAAAAAAAGACCCTATTTTTTAAAGCAAACTTCATGTATATATTTTTTTTTAATAATTTTTGTGACTTTTTTCTTCTTCTTTTCTTTAATGTTGTATTTTTGAAAATCCAACCTCTACTCTAGATTTTTAATCTTTGCTTTTTGGTATTTGTTATCAATTTTGTACCTTTAAGAACCCAATCTTCAGTACCCATTTTTACTTGGGAGTGAGATTACTGGCTTGACTGCTCTCTCCTCCTTTGGATTCTCCTTTTTCTCCACCAGGTCACCTCTGTATCCTCCCTTCCCCTTCTCTTCTCTACCCAACTCTATGAATCTCTGTGTGTTCCAGACGGTGGAGAACACTTAGGGAACTGATTACTGGCTGGATCTGTCTCCTTTTCATTCCCCCCTTTTATCCTCCTGGCCACTTTTGTCTCCTTCCTCCCTCTTCTCTTCTCTGTATAACTCTGTGAGCATCTTTGAGTGGTCCAGACTGTGGAGTGCACATAAGGAAGTGATTACTGGCTAGCTTGCTCTCTCCTCTTTTGATTCCACCTCATTTCATTTGGGTCACCTCTAACTCCCTCCTCCCTCTTCTCTTTTCCATGTAACTCTGTGAACCTCTCTGGGTGTCCCTCGCTGTGGAGAAACTTTTCATCTTTAACCTAGATGTTTTATCAACTGTGCTATATAGAAGGAGAAGTCTTGAGACTACTGTAAAAATAAGACTGAAAACCAGAAGCAGGAGGCTTAAGTCCAAATCCTGAGAACATCAGAGAACTCCTGACTCCAGGGAACATTAATTGATAGGAGCTCATCAAACACCTCCATACCTACACTGAAACCAAGCACCACCCAAGGGCCAACAAGTCCCAGAGCAAGACATACCATGCAAATTCTCCAGCAACACAGGAACACAGCCCTGAGCTTCAATATACAGGCTGCCCAAGTTACTCCAAAACCACTGACATCTCATAACTCATTACTGGACACTTCATTGCACTCCAAAGAGAAGAAATATAGCTCCACCAGAACACCGACACAAGCTTCCCTAACCAAGAAACCTTGACAGCCACTGATACAACCCCACCCAAAGCGAGGAAACTCCACAACAAAGAGAACTCCACAAACTGCCAGAATACAGAAAGGCCACCCCAAATGCAGCAATATAAACAAGATGAAGAGACAGAGGAATACCCAGCAGGTAAAGGAACAGGATAAATGCCCACCAAACCAAACAAAAGAGGAAGAAATAGGGAATCCATCTGATAAAGAATTCCAAATAATGATAGTGAAAATGATCCAAAATCTTGAAATAAAAATGGAATCACAGATAAATGGCCTGGAGACAAGGATTGAGAAGATGCAAAAAAGGTTTAACAAGGACCTAGAAGAAATAAAAAAGAGTCAACATATAATGAATAACGCAATATATGAGATCAAAAGCACTCTGGAGGCAACAAAGAGTAGAATAACAGAGGCAGAAGATAGGATTAGTGAAGTAGAAGATAGAATGGTAGAAATAAACGAATCAGAGAGGAAAAAAGAAAAACGAATTAAAAGAAATAAGGACAATCTCAGATACCTCCAGGACAATATTAAACACTACAACATTCGAATCATAGGAGTCCCAGAAGAAGAAGACAAAAAGAAAGACCATGAGAAAATACTTGA
>NW_011495084.1:6289138-6289974 GCF_000754665.1 Bison bison bison | reverse complement strand
AATGGAGAGATCACAACAGACAACACAGAAATACAAAGGATCATAAGAGACTACTATCAGCAATTATATACCAATAAAATGGACAACTTGAAAAAAATGGACAAATTCTTAGAAAAGTACAACTTTCCAAAGCTGAACCAGGAAGAAATAGAAAATCTTAACAGACCCATCACAAGCATGGAAATTGAAACTGTAATCAGAAATCTTCCAGCAAACAAAAGCCCAGGTCCAGACGGCTTCACAGTTGAATTCTACAAAAAATTTAGAGAAGAGCTAACACCTATCCTACTCAAACTCTTCAAGAAAATTGCAGAGGAAGGTAAACTTCCAAACTCATTGGAAATTTTTAAGATTTCTTTCCTTATACTAACCCTGGGATTCTTCATTTCTTCCTTTTCTAGTTGCTCTAGGTGTAGAGTTAGGTTATTTATTTGACTTTTTTCTTGTTTCTTGAGGTATGCCTGTACTGCTATGAACTTTCCCCTTAGCACTGCTTTTACAGTGTCCCACAGGTTTTGGGTTGTTGTGTTTTCATTTTCATTCGTTTCTATGCATATTTTGATTTCTTTTTTGATTTCTTTTTTGATTTTTCTATGATTTGTTGGTTATTCAGCAGCGTGTTGTTCAGCCTCCATATGTTGGAATATTTAATAGTTTTTCTCCTGTAATTGAGATCTAATCTTACTGCATCACCCTAATACCAAAGCCTGACAAAGATGCCACAAAAGAAGAAAACTACAGGCCAAAATCACTGATGAATAGAGATGCAAAAATCCTTAACAAAATTCTAGCAATCAGAATCCAATAACACATTAAAAAGATCATACACCATGACC
>NW_011495084.1:6287671-6289038 GCF_000754665.1 Bison bison bison | reverse complement strand
CTGACTTGATGGATGTGAGTCTCAGTGAACTCCAGGAGTTGGTGATGGACAGGGAGGCCTGGCACGCTGCGATTCATGGGGTCGCAAAGAGTCGGACATGACTGAGCAACTGATCTGATCTGATCTGATCTATGTTGTCTACAAGATACCCACCTCAAAACAAGGGACACATACAGACTGAAAGTGAAGGGCTGGAAAAAGATTTTCCATGCAAATAGAGACCAAAAGAAAGCAGGAATAGCAATACTCATATCAGATAAAATAGACTTTAAAACAAAGGCTGTGAAAAGAGACAAAGAAAGACACTACATAATAATCAAAGGATCAGTCCAAGAAGAAGATATAACAATTATAAATATATATGCTCCCAACATAGGAGCACCACAATATGTAAGACAAATGCTAACAAGTACGAAAAGGGAAATTAACAATAATGCAATATTGTGGGAGACTTTAATACCCCACTCACACCTATGGATAGATCAACTAAACAGAAAATTAACAAGGAAACACAAACTTTAAATAATACAATAGACCAGTTAGACCTAATTGATATCTATAGGACATTTCACCCCCAACAATGAATTTCACCTTTTTTCTCAAGTGCACACAGAACCTTCTCCAGTATAGATCACATCCTGGGCCATAAATCTAGCCTTGGTAAATTCAAAAAAACTGAAATCATTCCAAGCATCTTTTTTGACCACAATGCAGTTAAGATTAGATCTCAATTACAGGAGCTGCTGCTGCTGCTGCTACGTCGCTTCAGTCGTGTCCGACTCTGTGCGACCCCATAGATGGCAGCCCACCAGGCTCCCCCGTCCCTGGGATTCTCCAGGCAAGAACACTGGAGTGGGTTGCCATTTCCTTCTCCAATGCATGAAAGTGAGCAGTGAAAGTGAAGTCGCTCAGTCGTGTCTGATTCTTAGCGACCCCACGGACTGCAGCCTACCAGGCTCCTCCATCCATGGGATTTTCCAGGCAAGAGTACTGGAGTGGGGTGCCATTGCCTTCTCCACAATTACAGGAGAAAAACTATTAAATATTCCAACATATGGAGGCTGAACAACACGCTGCTGAATAACCAACAAATCACAGAAGAAATCAAAAAAGAAATCAAAATATGCATAGAAACGAATGAAAATGAAAACACAACAACCCAAAACCTGTGGGACACTGTAAAAGCAGTGCTAAGGGGAAAGTTCATAGCAATACAGGCATACCTTAAGAAACAAGAAAAAAGTCAAATAAATAACCTAACTCTACACCTAAAGCAACTAGAAAAGGAAGAAATGAAGAACCCCAGGGTTAGTAGAAGGAAAGAAATCTTAAAAATTAGGGTAGAAATAAATGCAAAAGAAACAAAA
>NW_011495084.1:6286769-6287571 GCF_000754665.1 Bison bison bison | reverse complement strand
CAATGTAATACACCACGTTAACAAATTGAAAAATAAAAGCCATATGATTATCTCAATAAATGCAGAGAAAGCCTTTGACAAAATTCAACATCCATTTATGATAAAAACTCTCCAGAAAGCAGGAATGGAAGGAACGTACCTCAACATGATAAAAGCTATATATGACAAACCCACAGCAAACATTATCCTCAATGGTGAAAAATTGAAAGCATTTCCCCTAAAGTCAGGAACAAGACAAGGGTGCCCACTTTAACCACTACTATTCAACATAGTTTTGGAAGTTGTGGCCACAGCAATCAGAGCAGAAAAAGAAATAAAAGGAATACAAATTGGAAAAGAAGAAGTAAAACTCTCACTGTTTGCAGATGACATGATCCTCTACATAGAAAACCCTGAAGACTCTACCAGAAAATTACTAGAGCTAATCAATGAATATACTAAAGTTGCAGGGTATAAATCAACACACAGAAATCCCTTGCATTCCTATACACTAACAATGAGAAAATAGAAAGAGAAATTAAGGTAACAATTCCATTCACTATTGCAACGAAAAGAATAAAATACTTAGGAATATATCTACCTAAAGAAACTAAAGACCTATATATAGAAAAGTATAAAACACTGGTGAAAGAAATCAAAGAGGACACTAATAGATGGAGAAATATACCATGTTCATGGATTGGAAGAATCAATGTAGTCAAAATGAGTATACTACCCAAAGCAATCTACAGATTCAATGCAATCCCTATCAAGCTACCAAAGGTATTTTTCACAGAGCTAGAACAAATAATTTCACAATTTG
>NW_011495084.1:6285784-6286669 GCF_000754665.1 Bison bison bison | reverse complement strand
CCAAGGCAAAACACCCCAAGACACATATTAATCAAATTAACAAAGATCAAACACAAAGAACACATATTAGAAGCAGCAAGGGAAAAACAACAAATAACACACAAGGGGATTCCCATAAGGATAACAGCTGATCTTTCAATAGAAACTCTTCAGGCCAGGAGGGAATGGCAAGATATACTTAAAGTGATGAAAGAAATAATCTACAGCCCAGATTACTGTACCCAGCAAGGATCTCATTCAAGTATGAAGGAGAAATCAAAAGCTTTACAGACAAGCAAAAGCTGAGAGAATTCAGCACCACAAAACCAGCTCTCCAACAAATGCTAAAGGAGATTCTCTAGACAGGAAACACAAAAAGGGTGTATAAACTCGAACCCAAAACAATAAAATAAATAGCAAAGGGATCGTACTTATCAATAATTACCTTAAACGTAAATGGGTTGAATGCCCCAACCAAAAGACAAAGACTTGCTGAATGGATACAAAAACAAAACCCCTATATGACATTACTTTGCCAACAAAGGTTCGTCTAGTCAAGGCTATGGTTTTTCGAGTGGTCATGTATGGATGTGAGAGTTGGACTGTGAAGAAGGCTGAGCGCTGAAGAATTGATGCTTTTGAACTGTGGTGTTGGAGAAGACTCTTGAGAGTCCCTTGGACTGCAAGGAGATCCAACCAGTCCATTCTGAAGGACATCAGCCCTGGGATTTCTTTGAAAGGAATGATGCTGAAGCTGAAACTCCAATACTTTGGCCACCTCATGCGAAGAGCTGACTCATTGGAAAAGACTCTGATGCTGGGAGGGAGTTGGGGGCAGGGAGGAGAAGGGGATGACAGAGGATGAGATGGCTGGATAGCATCACTGACTTGATGGATGTGAGTCTC
>NW_011495084.1:6275334-6285684 GCF_000754665.1 Bison bison bison | reverse complement strand
AAAAGAATAAAATACTTAGGAATATATCTACCTAAAGAAACTAAAGACCTATATATAGAAAAGTATAAAACACTGGTGAAAGAAATCAAAGAGGACACTAATAGATGGAGAAATATACCATGTTCATGGATTGGAAGAATCAATGTAGTCAAAATGAGTATACTACCCAAAGCAATCTACAGATTCAATGCAATCCCTATCAAGCTACCAAAGGTATTTTTCACAGAGCTAGAACAAATAATTTCACAATTTGTATGGAAATACAAAAACCTCGAATAGCCAAAGCAATCTTGAGAAAGAAGAATGGAACTAGAGGAATCAACCTGCCTGACTTCAGGCTCTACTACAAAGCCACAGTCATCAAGACAGTATGGTACTGGCACAAAGACAGAAATATAGATCAATGGAACAAAATAGAAAGCCCAGAGATAAATCCATGCACCTATGGACACCTTATTTTGACAAAGGAGGCAAGAATATACAATGGATTAAAGACAATCTCTTTAACAAGTGGTGCTGGGAAAACTGGTCAATCACTTGTAAAAGAATGAAACTAGAACACTTTCTAACACCATACACAAAAATAAACTCAAAATGGATTAAAGATCTAAACATAAGATCAGAAACTACAAAACTCCTAGAGGAGAACATAGGCAAAACACTCTCTGACATAAATCACAGCAGGATCCTCTATGCCCCACCATCCAGAATATTGGAAATAAAAGCAAAAATAAACAAATGGGACCTAATTAAAATTAAAAGCTTCTGCACAACAAAGGAAACTATAAACAAGGTGAAAAGACAGCCTTTAGAATGGGAGAAAATAATAGCAAATGAAGCAACTGACAAACAACTAATCTCAAAAATATACAAGCAACTCCTACAGCTCAATTCCAGAAAAATAAAAGACCCAGTCAAAAAATGGGCCAAAGAACTAAACAGATATTTCTCCAAAGAAGACATACAGATGGCTAACAAACACATGAAAAGATGCTCAGCATCACTCATTATCAGAGAAATGCAAATCAAATCCACAATTAGGTACCATTTCATGCCAGTCAGAATGGCTGCTATCCAAAAGTCTATAAGCAATAAATGCTGGAGAGGGTGTGGAGAAAAGGGAACCCTCTTACACTGTTGGTGGGAATGCAAACTAGTACAGCCACTATGGAGAACAGTGTGGAGATTCCTTAAAAAACTGGAAATAGAACTGCCTTATGACCCACCAATCCCACTGCTGGGCATACAGACCAAGGAAACCAGAATTGAAAGAGACACGTGTACCCCAATGCTCATCACAGCACTGTTTATAATAGCCAGGACATGGAAGCAACCTAGATGTCCATCGGCAGACGAATGGATAAGAAAGCTGTGGTACATATACACAATGGAGTATTACTCAGCCATTAAAAAGAACACATTTGAATCAGTTCTAATGAGGTGGATGAAACTGGAGCCGATTATACAGAGTGAAGTAAGCCAGAGAGAAAAACTCCAAAACAGTATACTAACGCATATATATGGAATTTAGAAAGATGGTAACAATAACCCTGTGTACAAGACAGCAAAAGAGACACTGATGTATGGAACAGTCTTATGGACTCTGGGAGAGGGAGAGGGTGGGATGATTTGGGAGCATGGCACTGAAACATGTATAATATCATATAAGAAACGAATCACCAGTCCAGGTTTGATGCAGGATACTGGATGCTTGAGGCTGGTGCACTGGGACAACCCAGAGGGATGGTACGGGGAGGGAAGTATGAGGGGGGTTCAGGATGGGGAACATGTGTACACTTGTGGTGGATTCATATCGATGTATGGCAAAACCAATACAATATTGTGAAGTAATTTGCCTCCAATTAAAATAAATAAATTTAAGTAAAAAAAAAAAAAATATATATATATATATAAAAGAAAGGAAATCCTACAGAAACTGAAAGGATAAGTAAGAAATAAAGGTGTCCTGGGGTGGAAGAACCCATTTACTACCAGCAAAGCCTCCCTTGAGAAAGAGATTCATCCTGAGTGGGCTCAGTACCAAAACAAAGCATATGAATTAAATTAATAAGTCCAAACAGCCACAGTGTATAAGAGAGAAACATTTAAGCTCAGATCAGTAAATAAAATCCCAATCCATGCTGAATACAAGTACATACCTAAAACAAAGTGACTCAGAAAGGTTTAAAACTTTTTTTTTTTTTTTAGATTAGGCAAGTACAAACAAAATGAAACCTATCAGATAAGGTAGAATTCAGTCACCAAAGTATTAGAAAGAGAAAGAAGGGAACTTATACTTTTCAAGGCTAAAATCTACAATAAATATAACACAGATAAGAGTGTCTGTGTAACTGCATGGAGCAATGTTCATCAAGCAGAAACCAAAGGATGTAAATAAAGAAGTAGGCTCATTAAGAATACGTTTAGGGCTTCCCTGGGGGCTCAGTGACAGAACCCGCCTGACAATGAAGGAGGTATGGGTTCCATCCCTGATCCACCTGGAAGTTCCCATATGTCACAGAGCAACTAAGCCCACGCACCACAACTACCGAGCCTGAGCGCCAGAGCCGAGGAGCCGCAGCTACAGAACCCGCACACCCGCACTAAGGAGCAGCTCCTGCTCGTTGCATCTAGAGAAAGCCCACGCACAGCAACGATGGCCCAGCACAGACAAAAATAAATTAATTAAAAAAAAATTTTTTAAGATACATTTAAACTAGCTCAACTCCTTCAGTCCAAGGTGAATCAAGTAGACATAGAAAACCAAAAATAGAAGAGCACTAATGTAGAGCTAAAAGACGAAAATATATACTCTATATTCCAACAACAAAAAACCCTTCAAATACACATGAAACATTCCTGAAAATTAACCACATATTAGAAAAACACAAGTTTCAAAAAGCAGATATAAGAACAAAAATAATTCTCCGACTATAATGCAATAAAACTAGAAAAAAAATGACAACAAAAATGGCCTTTCCATATGGAAATTTAAATTTTTAGGTAAAAGATAAAACACTTCATTAAATTATAGAACAAATGAAAATATCCATATATCGGGAATTGTAGAATAAATACTGCTCTGAGGAAAATTTATAGACTTAAGTACTTATGTCAACAAGAGTAAAAAATGAAAAAGAATAATTGAATTGTATATTTAACTTAAAAATTGAAAAGAAAAACATAATAAACAGAAGAAAAAGAAACAAACAAAAAAACCCCCACCAAACCCCCAGTAGTAACATGAATTAGCAGGAGGGCAAAATGGTACAACCTATAACCCATATAAAGTGTATCTGGCACTGTGTTCCTAGATTAAAGATGTCCTTTGTCCCCAAAAGTATATACATCAGGAAATTAACCTAAAGATATATCTGATAAAGTATGAAATGACATAGGTATCAGGTTAATCATTGTAGCAGTGTGGAAGATTGTAAACCATGCATTGTCCGTCAACCAGAAATGAGTGGAATAGACTCTGGTCAATGCACACAATCGAATACTATCAACCCATGGAAAAAGAACACTATGAATTAATTGTCTGTATGTTATTAAATGAAAAAGAGCAAGATAAAGAATAGCATTTAAAATATTCTATATTTTGTGAAAGAAAGGATTATCATATACACATATTTTCTTATATATATCTATGTATGTATATTTATAAACACATATTATATATGTGATACACACATATTATTATACATATATATCTATATACAAAAGCAGATGGGAGAACAGAGTGAAAAGAACAAGCATGAAAGCACAACCTCTTTGAGTTTTTAAATGTAGTTTGACTCTAGAAACATATAGCTGCTTTACATCTCAAAAGTAAAATTGAATTAAATGGGAAAAGTGAAGCAATTATATTTCAAATTCATACCATAATCACAAGGATAAAATACTCCAAGTAAGCATACCATTTGGGTAACAAAGTACAAGGGCCAAAAGAAGTGCAAAAAAAATCTCAAAATTAATGTAGTAGCTTTCCTTTAGATTCTTCTGAATGTTTCTAATGTTGGCACTATTGTTTCAAAGCTATTATATATATATTATAATATATAGCAAATAGTTATGTTAGTGTTGGTATCAACCAAGGACTATAGTGGAACAGAAAAGGAACACAACTATAAAGTTCAAAAAGTAAATTTGAATTGGAGATATCAGTATTTTCTGTCTTTACTCAAATTCACAGGACAGGACACTTTGAGCGTCAAACAGTATAATAAGAACAGAAACTGAAATATTCTGTACTATAAATTTATATAAGTTCATAAGAATACTCAGAAAGAGAGAAAGCAGGGAGAGAGAGAAAACAAGTGCCAAAACAATGCAAAAAAATAAAACAAACAAACAAAAATCACTTGGGAGCACTGAAAGTAACAAGGACTAATAAGACCTTATTGTATAGTTTGTTAATATAAAGATAGGCATAGCCCTATCTTTCATCTACAAATGATTCCAAGGTAACCAAATAGTTAAATTATTCCAGCTTTAAAAATGTGGAAGGAGAGCTCAAATTAGAAAACTCACTTTTGTATTCCCCGTTGCATTAATAATTGATTCAGGCCATAATAATCAATAAGTGAGAGCATTAGATACAAGCTTGTTGGGTGGGGAACCTTATAATGGAGCATTCAGCCTATTACTAGCATGCCCAATATGTAATTGTAGCATCATTAAAAGCGAATAAACGCTGTATGACTTCCGATGTAAGGCATTATGAAGCACAAATGAAAAATTCCTGCCAAAAAATGACTAAATTTTAATTAAATCAAGCCTGTTAACTAGCTTTCAATAACAGGAAATGAAACATTTACATGCATAGTGAAACAATTTTAATACACTAAAAAGAAGTAAATGGATAAACCCAAAATAGGTCATATTAATAAAGGTTTATGGAAATTGCCCAGACTGTATAGGGCAATTAATAAAGGTTTGCAAAAAATCAACAGTATGGACAAAGAAAAGTGGAAGGACTGCAAGAGATTAAAGAGAACTTCCAGTCACCCATGTGAATGTTTTATGTGGTCATTGGGTTATGAGTCAAACAAACCCTGATAATATTAAGAAAATAAAGAAACTTGCATCATGGATTATTACTTGAAAGAGGAATCATTATTAATTTTATTAGGTGACACAATGCATTGTAGTTAAGGAGGGACTGTATTATTTTTAAAAATCTCCTAAGGTATGAAAGGATGAAGCTCTCTGATTTGGGGATTTGTTTTAAAAAAGAAGAAGAAGAAAAACAAATAGTAATGATGTACCAAATGTTGAATATGGTACATGGAATCTCCATGTATTTATTTTGTAAATGTTTGAAATTTTCAACAAGAAAAAAAAGAAAGAAAAAAATATAAGCAAACAAATAAAATTAGTATTTAGAAGGCCTAAGTAGAATCAGGCCTAAACACAGAGAGTAGGCTTGGTACTCCTTCATTTGCTCCAATCCCATTCCCTGATAATTCAGTCCATATCACATTTCCTAACAAATGTAGCTTAGAGAAGGTAGAAAGCCATTAGCAGTATACCAAAGTAATATTTTTATCTAATTCAGAATTTTTTGAAAATTATTGATTATTGATTAACCATTATTTAAGGCTAGATTATATTTAACCATTATATTACTCAATATGCCAACAAATTTGGAAAGCTCAGCAGTGGCAACAAGTCTGGAAAAGGTCAGTTTTCATTCCAATCTCAAAGAAGGGCAATGCCAAAGAACATTCAGACACAACTGCACTCATTTCACATGCTAGCAAAGTAATGTTCAAAATTCTTCAAGCTAGGCTTCAACAGTGTGTGAACCAAGAACTTCCAGATTTACAAGCTGTATTTAGAAAAGGCAGAGGAAGCAGAAATCAAACTGCCAACATCCACTGGATCATAGAAAAAGCAATATTGTTCCAGAAAAACATCTGCTTCTGCTTGACCATAGTAAAGACTTTGACTGTGTGGATCACAACAAACTGTGGAAAATTCTTAAAGAGATGGGAATACCAGACTACCTTACCTTCCTGTGAAACCTGTACACAAGTCAAGAATCAATAGTTAGAACTGGACATGGAAAAATGGACTGGTTCCAAATTGGGAAAGGAGTATGTCAAGGTGGTATATTGTCAACCTGCTTATTTAACTTGTATGCAAAGTGAAAGTGAAAGTCGCTCAGTCGAGTCCGATTCTTTGTGACCCCATGGACTATACACACTCCATGCAATTCTCCAGGCCAGAATACTGGAGTGGGTAGCCTTTCCCTTCTCCAGGGGATCTTCGCAACCCAGGTATCCCTCACTGCAGGCGGATTCTAAGCTGAGCCAAAAGGGAAACCTAACAAAACTGGAGTGGGTAGCCTTTACCTTCACTAGGAGATCTTCCCAACCCAGGTGTCGAACCCAGGTCTCCCTCACTGCAGGCAGATTCTGAGCTAAGCCACAAGGGAAACCCAACAAAACTGGAGTAGGTAGCCTATCCCTTCTCCAGCGGATCTTCCCAACCCAGGTATCAAACCAGGGTCTCCTGTATTGCAGGCAGATTCTTTACCAATTGAGCTACCAGGGAAGCCTATATGAGAGTACATCATATGAAATGCCAGGCTGAATGAAGCACA
Source organism: Bison bison bison (assembly GCF_000754665.1). NCBI lineage: Eukaryota > Metazoa > Chordata > Mammalia > Artiodactyla > Bovidae > Bison > Bison bison. The sequence goes on along the minus strand of NW_011495084.1, from coordinate 6,279,074 downwards.
AGCTGTAATCAACATTGCTGGGAAAAATATCAATAATCTCAGATATGCAGATGACACTACCCTTATGGCAGAAAATGAAGAGGAACTAAAGAATCTCTTGATGAAGGTGAAAAGGGAGAGTGAAAAAGCTGACTTGAAACTTAACGTTCAAAAAACTAAGATAATGCCATCCGGTCCCATCACTTTATGGCAAATAGATGGGGAAACAATAGAAACAGTAACAGACATTATTTTCTTGGGCTCCAAAATCACTGCGGATAGTGACTGCAGCCATGAAATTAAACAACGCTGGCTCCTTGGAAGAAAAGCTATGACAAATCTAGACAGTGTATTAAAAAGCAGAGACATTACTCTGTCAACAAAAAGATCCATATGGCCAAAGCTATGTGTTTTTCCAGTAGTCATGTACAGATGTGAGAATTGGACCAAAAAGAAGGCTGAATGCCAAAGAATCAGTGCTTTCCAACTGAGGCACTGGAGAAGACTCTTGACAGTCCCTTGGACTGCAAGGAGATCAAACCAGTCAATCCTAAAGGAAATCAACCCTGAATATTCACTGGAAGGACTGAAGCTGAAGCTGAAGCTCCAATACTCTGGTCACTGATGTGAAGAGCCAACTCATTGGAAAAGACCCTAATGCTGGGAAAGACTGAGAACAGGAAGAGAAGGAGGCAACAGAGGACGAGATGGTTAGATGGCATCACCGATTCAATGGACATGAGTTTGAGCAAACTGCGGGAGATAGTGAAGGACAGGGAAGCCAGGCAGACTGTAGTCCATGGTGTCGCAAAGAGTCAGATATGACTGAGTGACTGGACAACAAGCCTTATCAAGTCCCTTGAGAATCTCAAAGCTACAATAGAAAATAAAAATAAAACACAATAACAACAAAAACCCAGAGAATTTTAAGCCAAACATGAGTGAAAAACATTAGAGTTTTATTTTAGACTTACCCCACTGAAAATGTATAGAAGTGAGTAGAAGCTGAATTTCAGGTGGCAGAAAAGAGAGGTTGAGTAGTAAGACATGAGAAGTGAGAGCAAGAACAGAACAGTCTTTCACAAGACTTAACAACAAGGGGAAAGAGAGATGAGGCAGTGGCAGAAATGAATGGCAACAGGAAAAATCTGACATGAGGAAGGCGATAAATGATGGAGGAATATACCAGAGGAGAATGACAGGGACACTTATGGAAAACAGGAGGGCTGATCTTAAATAAGAAAAAGCATGTCCAGATAGTGAGCAAGAACCTACTGGATAGCACATGGAACTCTGCTCAGTGTTGTGCAGTGCCCTGGATGGGAGGGGAGTTTGGGGGGAGAATGGATACATGTGCATGTGTATGGCTGGGTCCCTTCTCTGTTCACAACATTGTTTGTTAATTGGCAAAATACCCCAATGCAAATTTTTAAAAAAAAATTTTAATTTTAAACTTTATAAAAAATATCCCACATAGATCCCAAAACAAGAAAAACACCTAAAAATAAAAGAATTTTCATCACAGAATTTTATGGATTACAAAGAATAAGGGTGGAAACTGCTATTGATACAGAGCTATATAGATACTGGAAAAATGCATAGCTTTGACTATACAGACCTTTGTTGGCAAAGTAATGTCTCATAATGACAGATGGAGGGACAAAGACAATGAGGGAGATTCAAAGAGACAAGTTCTTTCTTTTTATGTGGTAGTAGCCTTATTTAAAGAAGGAAGGGGCTTCTAGGTGGCTCAATGGTAAATAATCTGCCTGCTATTGCAGGAGACAGGAGTTCATGCAAGAGACAGGAGTTCATGCAGGAGACATGCTTGGGAAGATCCCCTGAAGAAGGAAAAGGCAACCGACTCCAGTATTCTTGCCTGAGAAATCCCATGGACAGAGGAGCCTGGCAGGCTGCTGTCCAAGGAGTTGCAAAGGGTCAGACATGATTTAGCAACTCAGCGTGCATGCACAAAGAAGGAAAGGTTAGTACAAGTGATGTATGTAGGTAAAGAGAGAAATGTCCTATCAAGAAACAGTAATGACAGCTCCTGAGAAGATAGTAAGCATGTATGTGCTAAGTTATTTCACTGGTGCCCAACTCTGCAGCCTACCAGGCTCCTCTGTCCATAGAATTCCCCAGGCAATAAGACTGGAGTGGGTTGTGGTACCCTCCTCCAGGGGATCTTCCTGACCCAGGGATCAAACTTGCATCTCTTGCATCTCCTGCTTTGGCAGGCAGATTCTTTACCACTAGCACCAGCTGGGAAGCCAATAGTAAGCATAGGGCCTATAAAACTATGATGGCAACAAACAAGGGTATGTTATATATATAATAATATATATCAATATATTCCCCAGTAGAGTTCAAATCACTATTAGTTATAAGAAAAGGGACAGGGAGGTAAATATACTAATTTAAGGAGCTGCTAATGACTACCCATTTGCCAGTGGTAGGAGCATATTCCTTTTATATATATTAAAAATAGTTTTGTTTCCTTCTGGGTAAAAGATTAAATAAGTATGGCTTGGATAAAATTAGTAAATTAGAGATTGTGTCCTTTTCTTAAAGAAGAATAAATGAAACAATATATAATCATGAAAAATAAATGTTGATATATTCAAATTCCATTGTTCTCACCAATTCGAGTGATTTTATTATGTGAAAGTTCAAGACTTTGGATATTAGTGCAGCCATCCAAACCATGAAGAGAAGTCAACTGATTTTTATTAAGAAGAACAATGCAGAGATTTTCCAAATTTTCACAGTTGATAGTCTCAATATGGTTTTCCTAAAACAAAGAACAAATTTAATTAGTTTTATCTCAATGGCTTACTAATGAAACATTTAAAGCTTGTAGAAAAGAAAACAGATGATATACTTGAATTTAAATCATTATCTGAATCCCTAACTTTTAAGACAACTATGTAAAGAAATGCAAAAAAGCAGAATGGCTGTCTGGGGAGGCCTTACAGATAGTTGTGAAAAGAAGAGAAGCGAAAAGCAAAGGAGCAAAGGAAAGATATAAACATCTGAATGCAGAGTTCCAAAGAATAGCAAGAAGAGATAAGAAAGCCTTCTTCAGCGATTAGTGCAAAGAAATAGAGGAAAACAACAGAATGGGAAAGACTAGGGATCTCTTCAAGAAAATTAGAGATACCAAAGGAACATTTCATGCAAAGATGAGCTCGATAAAGGACAGAAATGGTATGGACCTAACAGAAGCAGAAGATATTAAGAAGAGATGGCAAGAATACACAGAAGAACTGTACAAAAAAGATCTTTACAACCCAGATAATCACGATGGTGTGATCACTGACCTAGAGCCAGACATCCTGGAATGTGAAGTCAAGTGGGCCTTAGAAAGCATCACTACGAACAAAGCTAGTGGAGGTGATGGAATTCCAGTTGGGCTATTCCAAATCCTGAAAGATGATGCTGTGAAAGTGCTGCACTCAATATGCCAGCAAATTTGGAAAACTCAGCAGTGGCCACAGGACTGGAAAAGGTCAGTTTTCATTCCAATCCCAAAGAAAGGCAATGCCAAAGAATGCTCAAACTACCACACAGTTGCACTCATCTCACACGCTAGTAAAGTAATGCTCAAAATTCTCCAAGCCAGGCTTTAGCAATATACGAACTGTGAACTTCCTGATGTTCAATCTGGTTTTAGAAAAGGCAGAGGAACCAGAGATCAAATTGCCAACATCCGCTGGATCATGGAAAAAGCAAGAGAGTTTCAGAAAAACATCTATTTCTGC
>NW_011495084.1:6274348-6275234 GCF_000754665.1 Bison bison bison | reverse complement strand
CCTCTTGAGAAATTTGTATGCAGGTCAGGAAGCAACAGTTAGAACTGGACATGGAACAACAGACTGGTTCCAAATAGGAAAAGGCATTCGACAAGGCTGTATATTGTCACCCTGTTTATTTAACTTACATGCAGAGTACATCATGAGAAACGCTGGACTAGAAGAAACACAAGCTGGAATCAAGATTGCCAGGAGAAATATCAATAACCTCAGATATGCAGATGACACCACCCTTATGGCAGAAAGTGAAGAGGAACTAAAAAGCCTCTTGATGAAAGTAAAAGTGGAGAGTGGAAAAGTTGGCTTAAATGTTGAGGCTTAAACCTCAACATTCAGAAAACGAAGATCATGGCATCTGGTCCCATCCCTTCATGGGAAATAGATGGGGAAACAGTCGAAACAGTGTCAGGCTTTATTTTTCTGGGCTCCAAAATCACTGCACATGGTGACTGCAGCCATGAAATTAAAAGACGCTTACTCCTTGGAAGGAAAGTTATGACCAACCTAGATAACATATTCAAAAGCAGAGACATTACTTTGCCAACAAAGGTTCGTCTAGTCAAGGCTATGGTTTTTCCTGTGGTCATGTATGGATGTGAGAGTTGGACTGTAAAGAAGGCTGAGCGCGGAAGAATTGATGCTTTTGAACTGTGGTGTTGGACAAGACTCTTGAGAGTCCCTTGGACTGCAAGGAGATCCAACCAGTCCATTCTGAAGGAGATCAGCCCTGGGATTTCTTTGGAAGGAATGATGCTGAAGCTGAAACTCCAGTACTTTGGCCACCTCATGCGAAGAGTTGACTCATTGGAAAAAACTCTGAGTTGGAAGGGATTGGGGGCAGGAGAAGAAGGGGACGACAGAGGATGAGATGGCTGGATGGCATCAC
>NW_011495084.1:6244005-6274106 GCF_000754665.1 Bison bison bison | reverse complement strand
GGGGATGACAGAGGATGAGATGGCTGGATGGCATCACTGACTCGATGGACGTGAGTCTGAGTGAACTCCAGGAGTTGGTGATGGACAAGGAGGCCTGGCGTGCTGCGATTCATGGGGTCGCAAAGAGTCGGACATGACTGAGCGACTGATCTGATCTGATCTGATGTAGAATGTTATACTATCTGAATGAAAATATTAGGCAATCAAATAATTAACTGATTTAAACTTATTAATAATCTTTTAAAATAGAGAAAATATTGAGGACCAATAACAAAACATTTCAGACTATCTGAACAAGACTGAACGATTTGGTCACAGTTGCTAACAAACTTACTTTAAAGAAATCAAACATTGAAAAATTTGAAATCTACGCATTTCCCTTCCTCAGTTCCTTTTGCTACGTCAATACCATGAATTAGGTATGTATCTTATATGCAGATTTATACTTTTACTAAATATACATATCTCTGCAATACAGAATATTGGTCTCAAGGTCAAGATCATATGTCAGGGATACAACAGCATTCTCTTTTTTAAGACTTCAGAAAAATAAAGTGAATGTTTGAAAGTGAAAGTTGCTCAGTCGTGTCAGACTCTTTGTGACCCCATGGACTATACAGTTCATGGAATTCTGCAGACCAGAATACTGGAGTGGGTAGCCTTTCCCTTGTCCAGGAGATCTTTCCAACCCAGGAATTGAATCTAGGTCTCCCACATTGCAGGTGGATTCTTTACCAGTTGAGCCACAAAGGAAGCTCTCAAAAAGATAAATGGGCTTTTAAGAATCTTAATGGTATAGTCTCACAACACTCTCTCAAAAATATCTATGAGTATAGTCTTTGTTAACTGGAGTAAACTTAATAAGCATAGGAAACAAAATGTTTGAAAAGAAAATCATATTGGTGGAAGCAGTGTCAGTCTGAACTGAAAAGAATCAAAAATAAAATGTAACTCTAGCATCCTGCCCCCAATCTTCTATAAGAAAGAAAGAGATTGAAAAAAATTCTCAGCTGCAATGCAAAAGAAGGTATGCCTTGAGAATGGACTTAAAAGACTATTGGGCAGAACCAAGAGTCATAGAGAATTATTCCCATGGAGCAGAACCAAGACCTTACTAAGAATGAATGCTACATTCTTAGCTATGGACTAAGGACTGCCATGAGCTTCTTGTTCTCTCCCATACTGAAGGATAAGGACTCTTGTAATTAACTAAGTCTTGGCTGTCTCATGCGAAGAGTTGACTCACTGGAAAAGACTCTGATGCTGGAAGGGATTGGGGGCAGGAGAAGAAGGGGACGACAGAGGATGAGATGGCTGGATGGCATCACTGACTCAATGGACGTGAGTCTGGGTGAACTCTGGGAGTTGATGATGGACAGGGAGGCTTGGCGTGCTATGATTCATGGGGTCGCAAAAAGTCGGACACGACTGAGCAACTGAACTGAACTGAACTGGCTGTCTCACCACCATGCATGGGTGTGGGGGAGTGAAAGAAGACTACCTTTCCCTTAACTTTATAGATCTCTGAGTTGAAAGAACTCTCTCTGAGCAGATCATCTCCACTTGGATTTGATTCAGATAAGAAGATTCTGTGCTTCAATTCCAAGTCTGATGTCATAAGTTTATAAGACTCAGGGGTCTTTGGGACATGAGTCCTTTTGCATGTGGGAAAGATATGACTCATTAGGAACCAGAAAGCAGATTGCAGTAGATTATTATTTTGTAAGCAGTTTCCTATAAACTTCACAACCCAATATTCACACATACTCACAGTCCGCTCCTACTTGAAATGAAAGTTTAGTGAATAGAACATAAGCTAGTATGATGCAGGCAGATGCTTGCTAAGCCCTAATATTGAAGACTGGCTTTTTGGAAAGCTCACCCTGTAAAGATGCCCAAGGTGATGGGAGGGGACAGAGAGAGACATACAGAGGGAGGGAAATTTCAACCTTCCAGTGCCAGACATATCAAAGAATGTATTTGGACATTCCAGCCCCAACTGCAAAGTACATCAGACATCTAGGCAACACAGTATGAGACAGATAGAATGCCCAGAATAAGTCTTGCCTCAATTCATGGCCCACAGAAGTAGAGTAAAATAAAATGGCTGCTTTTTTTGTTTTTAACTTATTAAATAATGTGGTCATTTGTTATGCAACAAAAAGTAACAAAACAATAACTCTGTCACCTACGAATGAAGATAATTCCCCAGGTCATACCACCTAAGCATCTTTCCTATATGGCTCTCACAAATGTTGGCCCTTGATCTCTCTAGACCCTGAGTTACAGGCTATTTTATTAAATGTTTCTTCAAAATTGTCACTTCTTAAATGTACACCTGAATCTGTTTTACATTTTATTATAAAATAAATAATGATAACATAGGACACACCTGTGCATCAATGTACTTCAATCTTTTGCAGTTACTCAGACTGTGCAAGGAAGTTAATCCACAGCGTCGAAGAGACAGAAACTGAAGATTTGGACACTCTGCCAGTGTAGAGAGACTACAGCCTGGCAAATCTTGAAATGTTATTGTTGCAACCTAGAGAATTAAAAAAAAATCAGAGCATATCATTATCTAAATATAATGAAGACAAACTATATTAACCTTGAAAAATTGTTTTAAATTTTTCGTCTAAAAAAAAGTAATGCTATATATTGAAACCCACTTTTATTAACAACTCAATTTCATTTAAGCTATCTGGCCATTTTACCACATTTCTTCCTCTCATAGAATGTAATCTATAAATATATGTAATCATTCATGACCAACTCAAGTTCAAAGGTAATAAACATAGAAGCAATAATAATATAATCATTCATTAGTTTACTCCTTGACTTTTCATCAAATCCATTTTCCTGTTCTTCATGTCTCTTGGCATTATTTTCAGGACTGCACTATATAACCATTTAAGATCTGTGTTTGACAGTATCTTTGGGATACCTGGATAGTATCAGAAGCCATAACAGACCAGGAACAGATTTAAAAACCACCCTGCCATATTTCAACTAGAATAGCTCAACTCTCTTCTAAAAATGAAGCAAGTTTAACTGAGAAGAGATATTACAGAACTTGTAATAAGTAGAAACATGCAAAAGTAACTGAACTATGCAATAAAAACAACATTCTATTATGCTTCTGTATTATAAAAGTATGAACCATCCTTTACTATTGAATAATGTAATATACCCAGATCATATAGAATCTGCAGTATAACAAATCATGAATACTTATTATCATACATTTATAACATTTCCAATTATTGAGATATTACCGTGCACTCACTACTTCATGAAGCTTTTTTCCTAAGAAACTTTTCTCTTTTTAAGTCTTTTCAACTAAAGAAAATTCAACATCAAAGAATGTATTGAACTTTATGGTAGGTATATTAAGGACTACACTTATAGTTCTATGAGAACATATCAGATATAAATATTTTGAGATTACTGAAAAGCATTCCATGTATTAAACTCAGGATCTCTCACCTAAGTAAACTTGGCACAGTAATAATGTAATGATGTGTTGCTTCTTCACTATAATTGAGTCTATGCACTGAAATAAATATATAAACTAAATTGCTTTATAGTAAGAATACTTTCATATTGCCACATTGGGTGTCCTAAGGGCAGATTTCCTATGTACCGAACAACAATTTAAAAATTACTAGCTTTATAGTGTATACTAGCATATATACTAGGGTATAACACGTGCAAAAGAAACTTTAAGTGTTTCATTGAAATTGAAAGCATTATTACTTCAAAAAAAGTTGGGGAAAGCATAAAATTCTTAAGTGTGCAACTCCTCTTCATGTGGAAATTTCCTGTGCAATAAAGTTTTACATTTACATATTTGTGTAAGTGAATGGGAAGATCATACATTCATGGAAACAGAAAGAAGGGATTTGTCTACCCCTTTCTTTAAGTAGCAAAAGCAATATCTGGTATTTGTTAAACATTTGGTGAATGAATTTTCTAGTTTCAAAATGACTTTAGGAATTTCTCAATTACCAATAATCTAAAACAACTTTTGAAACAAATTTCTTTTTTATAACTTTTCAGAAAGAAACATATTTACCTACCTGTGTCAGGATAACTGCTGTGTAATGTCCCTATAATTTGTCCAAAGGAGATACCATAAATTCTATAATTAGAAAACTGATTCTACATTAAAAAACTAAACACACTAGAATCGAACACTTAAAAACTGAAAACCCTACAGCTGCAGCTTTATAGTAACAAATGCTATTCTACCATTTATATTCTCCTGCCCAATTTAATAATATACTGTTTTGTTGTTGGTGTTGCTCAGTTGCTCGGTTGTGTCCAACTCTTTGCAAGCCCATGGACCAGCACACCAGGCTGCCCTGTCCTTCAGCATCTCCCAGAGTTTGCTCAAACTCATCTCCATTGAGTCAGTGATGCCATCCAACCATCTCATCCTCTGTCATCCCCTTCTCCTCCTGCCCTCAATCTTTCCCAGCATCAGGGTCTTTTCCAGTGAGTTGGCTCTTCACATCATGTGGCCAAAGTATTGGAGCTTCAGCTTCAGCATCAGTCCTCCAATGATCAGGACCGATTTCCTTTAGGATGGACTGGTTTGATGTCCTTGCAGTTCAAGAGTCTTCTCCAACACCACAGTTCAAAAGCATCAATTCTTCGGTGCTCAGCTTTCTTTATGGTCCAACTCTCACATCCATACATGACTACTGGAAAAACCATAGCTTTTACTAGATGGACCTTTGTTAGCAGAGTGATGAGTCTTCTTTTTAGTACACTGTCTAGATTTGTCATAGCTTTTCTTCCAAGGAGCAAGAGTCTTTTAATCTCATGGCTGCAGTCACCTTCAGCAGTGATTTTGGAGCCCAGGAAAATAAAGTCTGTCACTGTTTCCATTGTTTCCCCATCTATTTGCCATGAAGTGATGGGACCAGATGGCATTATCTTAGTTTTTTGAATGTTGAGTTTTAAGCTAGCTTTTTCACTCTCCTCTTCCACCTTCATCAAAAGGCTCTTTGCTGCTGCTGCTGCTGCTGCTGCTAAGTCGCTTCAGTCGTGTCCCACTCTGTGCGACCCCATAGACGGCAGCCCATCAGGCTCCCCCGTCCCTTGGATTCTCCAGGCAAGAACACTGGAGTGGGTTGCCATTTCCTTCTCCAATGCATGAAAGTGAAAAGTGAAAGTGAAGTTGCTCAGTAAGTGTCCGACTCTTCGTGACCCCATCGACTACAGCCTACCAGGCTCCTCCATCCATGGGATTTTCCAGGCAAGAGTACTGGAGTGGGTTGCCACTGCCTTCTCCGAAGAGGCTCTTTAGTTCCTCTTCATTTTGTGCCATAAGGGTGGTGTCATCTGTATATCTGAGGTTATTGGTATTCCTCCCAGCAATTTGATTCCAGCTTGTGCTTCATCCAGCTTGGTATTTTGCATGATGTACTCTGCATAGAAGTTAAATAAGCAGGGTGAAATATACAGCCTTGACATATTCATTTCCCCTTTTAAACTAGTCTGTTGTTCCATGTCCAGTTCTAACTGCTGCTTCTTCAACTGCATACAGGTTTCTCAGCAGGCAGGTAAGGGGGCCTGGTGTTCCCATCTTTTGAAGAATTTTTCAGTTTGTTGTGGTCCACACAGTCAAAGGCTTTAGCATAGTCATTGAAGCAGAAGTAGATGTTTTCCTGGAGTTCTCTTGCTTTTTCTATGATCCAACAGATTTAGGCAATTTGATCTCTGGTCCCTCTGCCTTTTCTAAACCCAGCTTGAAAATGTGGAAGTTCTTGGTTCATGTACTGTTGAAGCCTAGCTTGAAGGATTTTGAACACTACTTTACAAGCACATAAACACAATTAAGTTCTAGTTATAATGTGGCAAGCTCTCTAATTGCAGTATAGGAGTGATAGCTGCTTCAGTGTACTTGCTGATGGTGTCTACTTTTGAATATGCAGTATTTCTTGGTATTTCCTCCTCCCTTGTACTGAACATTTAAACATTTTCTGGGACTTCCCTGGTGGTCCAGTGGTTCAGAATCCACCCTGCAATGCAGGGGATACTGGTTTAATCCCCGGTCCAGGAAGATCCCACATGCCATGGGGCAACAAAGCCCCCAAAGTGGCAACTACTGAACCCCCACATCACAACTACTTAAGCATGTGCACCTAGAGACCAAGCTCCAAAACAAGAGAAGCCACAGCAACGAGAAGCCTGTGCCCCACAACTACAGAGCAGCCCCTTCTCGCTGCAGCCAGAGAAAAGCCCGTGTGCAGCAACGAAGACCCAGTGTCAAAAATAAGTTAAGTTAAATTTAAAAAATTTCCTCATGATACAGCAATGTATATTCTGTTGTACTCTAGATTTTCCCAAACATATGAGATCAAATAAACTTTTACACTAATAATTTTGATTGTTGTTAATTTAGTTGCTAAGTCATGGCCAACTCTTTTGTGACCCCCATGGACTGTAGTCTCCCAGGCTCCTCTGTCCAAGGGATTTCCCAGGCAAGAAAATTAAAACTGAAGTGGGTTGCCATTTCCTCCTTCTGGGGATCTTCCTGACCCAGGGATTGAAACCACATCTCCTGCATTGGCAGGCAGATTCTTTACCACTGAGCCACCAGGGAAGTTCAATCATTTTGATACATGCATGAAAATAATCACACAAATAAAATTGCTTTATGCTCTAAAAATTAAGGTCAATATAGAATTATTGCCCATAGGTATTCATCAGTGTATGATCAGCCTGATAAAAGAGCAACTGGGGCATAGTAAATGGTCACTAAATGCTTCTCAAATAACTGAACAAATGCATTATCTTAGCCCTGTGGCAAAACTAAAATATTTATAACATTCATAGTTGTGTTCCCATATTACCGAAGGGTAATATAAAAATATTTGGAAAACTAATATTTTTGGTTTCTTATGAGGTAGATCAGACAGTAAAGTGTCTACCTGCAATGCAGAAGATCTGGGTTCTCTCCCTGGGTTGGGAAGATCCCCTGGAGAAGGAAATGGCAACCCACTCCAGTTCTTTTGCCTGGAAAATTCCGTGGATGGAGGAGCCTGGTAGGTTTCACTTCACTTCATGACTTAAAAATGAACTGTCTCATAGAACCTAGTGAAAGTCACTCAGTCGTGTCTGACTCTTTGAGACCCCAAGGACTATAAATTCATGGAATTCTCCAGACCAGAATACTGAAGTGGGTAGCCCTTCCCTTCTCCAGGGGATCTTTCCAACCCAGAGATTGAACCCAAGTCTCGGGCATTGCAGGCAGATTCTTTACCAGCTGAGCTACAAGGGAAGCCCAAAACAGCCCATGGAATTCTCCAAGCCAGAATATTGGAGTGGGTAGACTTGCCCTTCTCCAGAGGATCTTCCCAACCCAGGAATTGAACCGGGGTCTCCTGGATTGCAGGCGAATTCTTTACCAACCGAGCAACCTAAGACTCATTCATTACATCTTGATAAAATATCACAAATTAGTTTTCCACTTAATCATCTATATTTCCCCTAAATCCTTGACAGTTTTGATAAATAAAATGACCTAAAAGAGCCACGTATTTTTTACAGAGTTCACTCTCAACTGCACTTGAGCAATTCAACCCAAGCAGTGTCACGCATCTACGGTAAACTGTAACTACCAAAGTAACAGAAGCAATGAGTGTTATGCTTTGTGTTAACAAATTTGTGATTGTGCCACAATCTCAAATCTATTCAACCTGGAGAAATAATATTGTTTAAAAAATCAGCTGCAAAGAGACTGAATCTGAGGTATGATTAGTGGCTTAAATGAACGAGAATATAACTTCAACTAAGTCATGCATCATCACACCACCACTTAATTACAGTCTTCCTTGAATGAAGTGAGACATTCTGACCTAAAAGTTAATCAGCCCCTAAAATGTTATCGTCATCCATGCCGTATTGTAAAGCCACAGAAAACAATCCTTAAGCTATACCCCTTTTTTCAGTGGTTATTTAAGGCTAGTTACCATTAGTAGCAAAATACTAAAAAGAAAAATGAATTAGTTAAAGCATTCTGCTAGGGGAAAAAAAAATGTTAGTTGTCAATAATCACTGCTCTTCAGTCATATCCTTCTGGAGTACTATTCCATATAGTAGATGATTCAGCATTTTCCACGTTCTGACTTATTTGATGAAATAGGTAATCATAAGTCCACTGCCATTCTCTTCAGATGTTTGAGACCCACATTTGACAATGACTATTATATACGTTACAAGCCCAAGACCAAATTCTTCACATACAGTATTTGAAAACTCAACAATCCTATAGAGTAGGTATTTCTCTTCCCAGTTTACAGAAAGAGCAAAGTGACACAGCCAGTAAATGGCAGAAAGAAAATATGAACCCTGATCTCATTTGATACATTAGAAATAAAAATCCACAGTAACGTATTTATTTGTTTAATGCCTTTTTGCCTACCAAAGTCAGAAGCATGAGGGCAAAGACAAGTTTGTTTCTGTCCCTTTAATCTAACAATAAATATGGACTTGATCATATGGGATAGATGAATATTTGCTGAGTGAATGAATAAAACAATGTATACATATTAACATTAATGTTTCCCTTTCTAGGTATCTTGCCTATATCAAGAAATCAAATAAATTTTATATTTTGAGCTTAAGGCCTAACTATGTGTATTTTAATCTTAAATCTTTAATCTTAAATCCCTTCTCAGTTCAATTCAGTTCAGTTCAGTCACTCAGTCGTGTCGGACTCTTTGTGACCCCATGAATCGCAGCCCGCCAAGTCTCTCTGTCCATCACCAACTCCCGGAGTTCACTCAAATTCATGTCCATCGAGTCGGTGATGCCATCCAGCCATCTCATCCTCTGTTGTCCCCTTCTCCTCCTGCTCCCAATCCCTCCCAGCATCAGAGTCTTTTCCAATGAGTCAACTCTTCGCATGAGGTGGCCAAAGTACTGGAGTTTCAGCTTTAGCATCATTCCTTCCAAGGAACACCCAGGGCTGATCTCCTTTAGAATAGGCTGGTTGGATCTCCTTGCAGTACAAGGAACTCTCAAGAGTCTTCTCCAACACCACAGTTCAAAAGCATCAATTCTTTGGCGCTCAGCTTTCTTCACAGTCCAACTCTCACATCCATACACGACCACTGGAAAAACCATAGCCTTGACTAGATGGACCTTTGTTGGCAAAGTAGTCTCTACTTTTTAATATGCTGTCTAGGTTGGTCATAACTTTTCTTCCAAGGAGTAAGTGTCTTTTAATTTCATGGCTGCAGTCACCATCTGCAGTGATTTTGGAGCCCCCCAAAATAAAGCCTGACACTGTTTCCACCGTTTCCCCATCTATTTCCCATGAAGTGATGGGACCAGATGCCATGATCTTCATTTTCTGAATGTTGAGCTTTAAGCCAACTTTTTCAGTCTCCTTTTTCACTTTCATCAAGAGGCTTTTTCTCTTCACTTTGTGTCATAAGGGTGGTGTCATCTGCATATCTGAGGTTATTGATATTTCTTTCCTGTTTTTCTACACATATGTTTGTTTCTATCTTATTTTTGATTGAAGCTATGTTTTAACAAGCATAGTAAATTAGTAGCATTTGGTTAGAGCTACTTTAAATTTCGGGTTTCCCTGGTGGTTCAGAGGTTAAAGCGTCTGCCCGCAATGCGGGAGACCTGGGTTCGATCCCTGGATCAGGAAGATCCCCTGGAGAAGGCAATGGCAACCCATTCCAGTATTCTTGCCTAGAGAATCCCATGGACGGAGGAGCCATGTACCATGTTTATATAGCGCGTGACTAAATTACAAAAGGAGCCACTAGGTGGTGCTGTGTTCCAGGACTAAAACAAACTAGCTCCAAGCTGAGTATCAGTCTACAAATTTTCTACTCTAATTCAACTCTACTTTCCCAGATGACTCCATTCTTAGAAGCCTAATAATGCTATCGGCCCCTCGAAAATAGGTTTCAAGATATAAATCAAAGCTCTTCATAGTGCCTTACTGAAGACGATGCACTGAATAGTTTTAATTGAGGAGATCGTTTAAGTACAACTCTTCTCAAATAGGATAAGTATTTCATTAGTAACTTCATTGACTGAGAAAATTCTTGGATACAAAAAAAAGAAGACTCTGAGAAACAAAGAACATATTAGTGATTACCAGTGGGGAGAGGAAAGGGGGGACTAAGTAAGTAAGTAAGCTACAAGGATTTGTTGTACAATACAGGGAATATAACCAATATATTATAATAACCATAAATGGAGTATAACCTTTAAAAATTATGAATTACTATATTGTACACCTGTAACCTTTTGTACATCAACTGGTGGGCTGCTGTCTGTGGGGTCGCAGAGAGTTGGACACAACTGAAGCAACTTGGCAGCAGCAGCATACTTCGATTAAAAATAAAATCTGCCTTATATAAAGATTTTTGAAGTTACATTTTAGAGAACCAATTAAAATTCAGTATGTTAAAAGTATTATAAAATACCTGCTGTAAAGTATCCCAAGGACCACACCGAAGAATTTCTAGTGGATTCAAAGGGGGCATCGTGTTGACTGGGCATTTTATAATTCTCCTTCTTTTAACAATTTTCTTCTGTTGATTTTGCTTGAAAATTTCAAACCAGGGTTTAAATGATGTTATCCAAGCTAGCCTCTTTTCTTCAATAGAAGACAGAAGTGTTGGCTCTATAGAGCAGGCCACTATATTTTCACATTCAGCTGTATTTTCATGACATTCTTCTGGAATTTCTTGAATCTGAGACTTAAGAGAGTTTACTTCTTTAAAAACCAAACAGTTCTTTGCATTATAGCCACCCAAATCTTCACAAGGAGCATCTACAATATAGTTTTGCTTGTTTATTTTGCCTTCTACATTTATCATAGCATCATTAGTGTTAAAAACCAAGTCACTATTCAGAGCACTGCCTTTTGGGTTCTCCTCTGCTTCTTTAGATTTTAAATCAATTTCTTCTTCTTGTAGTAATGTATTTCCCCCTATATCTTCAGATTTTTCTAATTTCAGTGGTACTGGTTTTTGTTTCATTGAAATCACTGAAATTTCCTTTATATTATTTTCTTCATATAATGTTCCTAACTGTCCTGATATTTCTTTTTCTACTTTTTGCATCTTATTCTGTTGGTTATCATCAACTATTTTCTGTGATTCATTGTCTTTTACTTCATCAATTTCTTGATTGTTTCCTAGTATTATTTGGGTTTCTTGTCTCATAGTCTCATTTATGGAAGGTTTCAAGACTTCCTCTTTTTGTACTTGAGACTGTAATTCTTGCGACTGGAACTGTTCTCTGACATCTTCTTTTAGATGCAGGTTTTCCAGTTGGTTTTTCTGATCTCTGTTTTCATAATTCCTTTTTTGCTTGACGAATTCTTCTGAACATTGTACTGCTAGGTTCTTTTTTTTTTCTTCCACTTTAAATACTGCCAAAATTGCTTGGCTTGACATAGATTCTTTTAATTGCACTTGGACTGATTCTTTCAATACAAGCTCTCTATCTACATTTTTTCTCTTATCTGACTCTTCAGCTAACCAAGGGGAAGCATCTTCCCACATTTTTAACTTTCCATCCCCTAGCCATTTGGCTCCAACATCCTTATTCTTTGATGTATCCTCAATAGATAAATGTTTGGCATTATATTCTCCCTTCTTTAATGCTCTACTTATTATTAGCTGTTTTCTTGTAGCTTCTCTCAATATCAATTTTTCCATCTTTAATAGTTGCTCCCTTTCTTGTCTCAGGATGTTCTTTTTTCCCATATATTCCTTTTCTCTCCTTTTCCTTCCCTCTTGCATCTGCTTTTCTATCTCTTCTTCTATTCTTTGTTTCTCCTCTAATCTTTTCCGTTTTTCTTCTTCTATCTGTCGTATTTTTGCTTCCTTTTCCCTCCACTCTTGTGCTTTCTTTTTCTTACTTTCTATTTGTTCCTTTATGATTGGGCCATATTTTTGGTAGGCCACAAATGCTTTATATTTAGCTTGAATTTTTACAGCTGCATTATGCTGCAGTTTTGACAAACGCATTTTTTCTTTTTCCTGTAGGTCTTTGAATTTTGTTCTTTCTTCTTCCATTTGTAAATGTAAGTTTCTAATAAATTCCTAAAATAAAGTAAGATATATAGTAGTTAGCATATGCTAAATGTGAAATATTACTAAAGTATCATATGTAATATAGATTAAAACAAATACTGAAACTGAAATCATAATAAAATCAATAGAAAATTTACTTAGAGGAACTAAAGTAATTTATTTAAAAGGGCATATTGATTTTTTAAAATATTTAGGAACTTCTATCAATTTAGTAAGCTGATACTAATATTAAGACTGTACTTGAAATTGGGGAATTGAGGAATTCTTTGATGATAGAAAGCATATGCAGTCAGAAGGACATAGAGAAAAGGCAAGAAAAGCCAAAATCTAAAATTTGTGTAGGAGAAAAGGACTTCAAACTTTATAAGACGGGTGTTCTGATAAAACTGACCCCTAGAGTGAGCAGCACAGGGACTGCAGAAACGGAATGATTTTTAAGTTATAGTATAAGGAAGGTGAAGTAGTAGATACACATTAGTCTAGTTATATATCTTATCCTGTCTATTAGGAGAGCTGACAAGCCCATAAAGCACTAAGTGAAGTAATCCAGAGTTGGGTGAGAATATCATTGTCACTAAACTCCTAAAACAGAAGTAAACAGATCAACAAAATTGGGCAAATATGCCGGGAGCCGGCTGAGGAGCTCTGCCCGTGGCAAAGGTCACGAGGAAGGAGTCTCGGCATACGCAAAGGCAAGATCGAGCCTCAGGAGTCCCCCTGGAAATTCTCGAGCATCTATCCCCAAAACCAGAGTCTGCCTACTTTCTGCTTTGTGCTTTCACCTACACCTCTGACTTTACGGGTGGCTGTCCCCCACTACCTCTCTCTGAAAAAAGAGTTAACTTACAGCTCCAGTTAATAATTCCTGGGTGTGACAGTGTTTCAACCTACAAACTCCTTTGGAAGTCCTCTAGCCTGCCTGAATAGGTTTTTCCGGCCAATTGTGATTGTTCAGAGCCTCCCAACTGTGAGAGGCAGGAGATGTTCTAAACTGTCTAAATACAGATTCCTTTGAGCAGTTAAAAGATTGATTAGAAACTGTATTGGTGAAGGGTTTTTCACTTGTTGGGCCAATGTTTGCTGCTAAGTTTCCATATCCCTTACCTGCTGTGTCCCTGGCAGTGTATTGATTAATATACTTGGTGTAAGTAGTAGCTTAATGTTTGTAACCTGGGACCCTTGAGTTAATCCTTTTTCTTGTTATAGCCCACCACACCTTTGCTCTGTAGGAATGCAACTTTATCTAATGCTTTTGGAGGGTGGTGCCTGACTAATCACCTTTAGAGAAAAATAAGATTTCTGAAGAAAGGGTCTTAAAATGTTAACAGGCCTCCAGGCCAGAAGATGATGCAAATCACCTAAGCTTTTGCATATGATAAGTTTGCAGGAAGAAAGCCTGGCTTGCTGCAAGACTCTACCCCTTCCCCCATTATCCTCTATGCATAACTTAAGGTATAAAACTACTTTGGAAAATAAAGTGCGGGCCTTGTTCACCGAAACTTGGTCTCCCCATGTCGTTCTTTCTCTCACCTTCTGGCTGAATTATTCAGCCTCTTTTCTCCACTGAATTTCCTCACTGAGCTATCCTTATTTCAGCCTCATTTCTCCACTCAATTTCCTCACTGAGCTATCCTTATTTAACCACTCTTTATATCTTTAATTAACATTTGAATAAGCTGTTGTTTCCTGATCGCCGTAGCCATCTCCCCTTTGAATTCCCTGGATCCACCAGGGCTGGACCCCAGCACAAATATTTAGAAAAACTAACACAAATGATGTGAAGTGACAAAAATGCTTCAATAAGCAAAAGGAAGGTCCAATTTCTGAGAAAACTATTTAAGTAAAAGCTAAAGATATGTTTAAGAAAAAATGTTTAAATAAGAATCTCATATAAAAAATGAAATGCAAGTGCCCAAATAAAAATATATGACTCACTCAAACAAACAAAAATCATGATAAAATTGTTGAATAGCTAAATGCCTAAACAAAACTTTAAAATTAGATGCTTCCCAAAACAATATACAAAACACAAAGTTATGAAATATACGACATTCAGGTGTAAAGGCATTCAACATATGACTAACCGGAGTTCCAAAATAAAAAAACTGAGAAAAACTGAAGAGAAGAGAATCATAGAAAAATGTTTTCTAAACCAAAAACAAAGGCCTTCAGATGAGTCCATTTCACACACACACACACACACACACACACTCACACTCACACTCACACACACACAGTGATGGCTCATATAGTAAACACTAACAATATTTCAGAACACTAAGGAATATAAGCTCTATGAAGGCAGGGATTATTTCTGTTTTATTCACTGCTGTATCCTGAGTACTCATAGAGAGGTACCTACCTGGCACACAGTAGAAAACCAGCAAATATGTGTGGATGAATGCAAAAAGTGAAAAATCTTAAAGCTTCAAAAGAACTTAGTAAACGAGCATCAGATTTGCGATCAAAGACGGCACGTGCTTTGTGTTTGCTTAGTCGCTCAATCATGTCTGACTCTTTTGAGACACTATGGACTGTAGCCCACCAGGTTCCTCTGTGCTTGGGGATTCTCCAGGTAAGAATACTGGAGTGGGTTGCCAAGGCCTCCTCCAGGGGATCTGCCCAACCCAAGATTGAACCCAGGTCTCCCATGTTGCAGGTGGATTCTTTACCAGCTGAGCCACAGGGGAAGCCCAGAGATGGCATGTGCAAAAATAAACATGTAATGGAGTTATATCTTTAAATTGCTAAAACTAAATTGTAATAAACCTCCATTCTGCATCCAAGAAAACTAATCATTCAGTTTTAAAAGCAAAATAAAAACATTTTCAATTGTGCAAACATTGAGAAAATTTCCTGTCCAAAAGTATATTTTTGACAAGTGTTTAGCTGTATACTCCAAGAAAGGAAAACTGAGTCCAGAAAGCAGAGGAAGACTGAGGATTCAAAGAACACTAATCAGAGAGAGCAAGGAGATCAAGCCAGTCCATCCTAAAGGAAATCAACCCTAAATAAGGACTGATGATGAGGACGAAGCTCCAATACTTTGGCCACCTGACATGAAGAGTCAACTCATTGGAAAAGACCCTGATGCTGGGAAAGATTGAGGGCAGGAGAAGGGAGCAACTGAGGATGAGATGGTTGGCTGGCATCATCGACTCGATGGACATTAGTTTGAGCAAACTCAAAGAGATAGTAAAGGACAGGGAAGCCTTGCGCGCTGCAGTCCAGGGGGTCGCAAAGAGTTGGACACGGCTAAGCGACTGATGGAACAATGATCAAAGAAACCCTTAACACTTAGCACTTAGGTTTTTTACTCTGTCGTCGTCTTTCCATCATTTCATGTAAGGATGAACATCAGCTGCCAGTTCACTGTTGCTCCTTTTTAGGTAATGAGCCTTTTCTTTGGCTGATTTTAAGATCTTCCCTCCTTATCTCGAATTTTAATAGTTACACTATTCAATCCCCAGGTGTGATTTTCTTTGTATTGATTCAACTTGGGGATCTTTACTCATCTTTAAATGTTCAAGTTGAATTTTCTAAAACAATTTGAAACCATTTCAACTATTATCTCTTTACCCAAAGGTTCTGCCCCATTCTCTCCTTTCCTTCCAAATTACTATTATACACATTTTTAATATTTTCATTGTATATCACATATTTCTTGTTCTCTTTTCTGTTTTTCCCAGTTTTGTCCTCTCTGTGCTTACATTTGGGCATTTTCTATTGACTTCCCTTTAGCTTCAATAATATTCTCATCTGTTTTGTCAAATCTAATGTTAAATCTATCCACTGAAATTTTACTTTTTACACTGAACTATTCAAGTCTAGAATATATACTTTGTGCTGCTGTGTTGTGCTAAGTTGCTTCAGTTGTGTCCAACTCTTTGTGACTCTATAGACTGTAGCCAGCCAGGCTCCTTGGTCCATGGAATTTTCCAGAGAATACGGGAGAGAGCTGCCAAGCCCTCCTCCAGGGGAAGAATATATACTTGGTATTACATTAAAGATTCTAATTTTCTTTTCATATCTCCTGTTTATTTTGCTGCTATATAATAATTACGGGAATTTCATGGCTCTCCTAACGCCAACGTTTGGATTACTTGTGAGTCACTGTTGTCATTTTTTTTCTTGTCATTCATATTGAATCTGCGTCTTCACATGCCTAACCAACCGTTTTATTTAGAGATGGATAGGATATGCCTACTTTTTCAGGAATGTGTTTATATAAACTTTAAAAAGAGTTGGAAAAATACAAAGAAAGGTAATATTTTTAACTACATTACAGAATTATGGGAAATTTTATCTACTTTTTATTTGCAATTACTTAAAATAATCTTATATAAAAGCTGCAGTGTAAATTAGTTAAAAATAATAAATGCGTCATCTTAAACTTAAAGGGATACTTAACACATTCAATTAGTTGCATTAAAGAAATGCAGTAACCTTTCATAACAATCCTAAATCATAATGAAATAACAGTATGTTTCCTCATACATAATGTTTCCTCAAACATAACAGTATGCTTCCTCAAACTTCAGAAGAAATTTTACATTTACAGTTTTACATAGACACATTCAATAATTGAACCAGTTTACCTTCCGTGTCAGGATATTTCATTTCAAGGAGAGTTTCTAGTGACTAAGTATTTTTAAAACTTGAGTAAATTAAATCCTATACCAACGGGCAATATTATTTTAAAATATTCACTCCAAGCATAGCAATTTATTTCAAATGGAGAATGATTATTGTGCTGCTTACAAACAATAAATACATACCGCATGCTGTTTAAATCTCTCCTTCCATATTTTCTCCTCTTTATGAAGTTCATCATTCATCTTGTCCTGTTCTTGCTGAACATATGATAATATTGAAATATGATATTCAAATATAAAAAATATTATGTTTATCTGTATGAGTCTTACCACATATATTAGTAAACAATGGTTAAAGATAATAACTCACCCAACGGCCCCCCGGTTATTAGTACTGGAATAACAATTTTAATCCCAACTTAAAATATCATAAAATGATACCTAGGTTTCCTATTAGCACATGAAGATATCTGTAATCTTGGGAAGCTGTTTTATTAATTTGAGTATATTTATTCACATAATAAAATGCACTAGCTAGAAATACTCCTGGATAATGCAAAAATTACAAATGATAATGTATGTTAAGATGGGTTTTGCATTATAGATTTTTTTTCTCTCCAAACTATTTCATTTAATTCACATAATAAATCATCTCAGAGGGTAACTGTTTTCTTTCATTAACTCATTATTAGCATCTATTTTGTTAAGGCTCTGAAAAATAAACAAAGGTCAGTAAAATATAATCCCCTTCCTCAAAAACTTTACCTTTAGTAATTCTAATATGCTATCATATGTTTACACATTACCCCAAATTTAGCAGAATAAGTTAATCACAAGATAAGAACTATAAGGATTACAGTAGGAAGAGATATAATAATTAGAGGATTATGAAAGGTTCATACAAAAGATTGCTTTTGAAATGATTTGGCTTTTAAGAGATTAAACATTTGAGGCATTTATTAAAAAGTTTTTGAACTAGGAAAATGATTACAACTCAGTTTTAGGAAAATTATAAGGTTACATTTGATAGCAGTCAGTAAAGAATATGCCGGCAATTCAGGAGACCTGGGCTTGATTCCTGGATGGGAAGATCCCCTGGAGAAGGAAATGGCAACCCACTCCAGTATTCTTGCCTGGATAATCCCATGGACAGAGGAGCCTGGCAGGCTATAGTCTACGGGGTCGCAAGAGTTGGACATGACTTAACAACTAAACCAACATATTTAATAAGTAAGGCAAGGAAACACTAAGGGGATCAGTGAAGTAGGTATTACAGAAGTCCATGAGAGAATCAGTGAGGGCCTTCTACAGATGAGGTCACAGGAGTCAGAAGAGATGCAAACACAATGCAAATATGAAACTGCCACCAACTGCCAACTGACTGAATCAAAGGAAGTGGGAAAAGTTCTTTGGAAATTATCTCATATGAGCTGTGGGAAATTTTAATGGCATTTAAGCATGGAAATAACATTTTTTTTGGAAAATAATTATCCTTCTGACTGCACTACTGTGCATGAGTTTCCAGAATACAAGACCAAAAGTAGGTCAATTAGAGAGTATAGCAAATATTCCAAGCTAGAAATTAGGACATCTTGAACTATGGGGCAGCAGTAGACATATGGATGAGACAGTGGATAATGAACTATTAGAAGGATAGGACCATAAAAGAGAGAGAAGAGTCAGAAATGGTACTCAACTTTTTAGCTTAGTCTATGATGAGAGCATGCTGCTAAGTCACTTCAGTCATGTCTGACTCTATGTGATCCCATAGACAGCAGCCCACCAGGCCCCGCCGTCCCTGGGATTCTCCAGGCAAGAACACTGGAGTGGGTTGCCATTTCCTTCTCCAATGCATGAAAGTGAAAAGTGAAAGTGAAGTCGCTCAGTCATGTCCGACTCTAGCGACCCCATGGACTGCAGCCTACCAGGCTCCTCTGTCCATGGGATTTTCTAGACAAAAGTACTGGAGTGGGGTGCCATTGCCTTCTCCGATGATGAGAGGATAGCTCATCAAAATAATGACTAACGACCACCAGAGGAAGAGCATGACTCAGAAAGACAATGTATTCAGTTTTAGATCCACTAAGTTCTGAGTATAACAGTTATGTAGTTCACTTTATTTTATAACTATAGATTTGGTTCTGAACAGCCATTGCTGTGTTTGAGACTATCACAAGAGAAAATACATGGAGTAAGAAAAGAAAGAGCAAAAGATGGAATCTGGGGTAGGACACATTCAGGGAGAAGGAGAAAAAAATTAACCTAAAAACAGATACCAAGGAAAAATGCCCAAGTATGTAAGAAGACAATCAAGGTAGTGTGGTCCCACAGAAGTAAAGGGAAAATGAAATGGTCAACAGATTTTTACTGGCATAAAAAGGAAAAGAGGCAAAAATAAATACTGACTGGTGGCTCAGATGGTAGAGCATCTTCCTGCAATGCGGGAGACCCAGGTTCGATCCCTGGGTTGAGAAGATCCTTTGGAGAAGGAAATGGCAACCCACTCCAGTACTCTTGCCTGGAAAATCTCATGGATAGAGGAGCCCTGATAGGCTACAGTCCATGTGGTTGCAAAAAGCTGGACACTAGTGAGCAACTTCACTAGGACCTGTGAGTATGGTTCTAGAAGTCATTGTATTTTTCTCAAAGTCAGCTTAGAAGATGACGTTTTGTTTTGTTTTTGTCAAAAGCAATTTAATTCACTGGGATGGAGGTGGAAGGCAGCTACAAGGTTTAGATTTGAATGAAAGATGAGGAAATGGATTGAGCACAAATAACTACTCCTTAAGAAGCCTGTTTATGATAAGTAAAGCTAAAGAGCAGCTAAAGAAAGATATTTAAACCACAGTGATCTGAGTTTTCTGTTTTGTTTTATTTCTAGGACAGGCGAAAATTGAACATAAGTATAAGCAGTAAGAAAGGAGGAAGTTGTCGGAGTATTTTAACACATAGGAAAAAGTAAAAGTAACCTGGAAAATGATAGAATATAGAGCAAAGCATGAAAAGTTGGCCTTTGGTAGAAGAAGCCTCTCTTACGGAGATAAGAGCAAAGGCAAAAAATAAAGCTAAAAAGGTGACCACAAAAATTAATGTTAACTAGATGTGGGATTGGGGAAGGAAATGGCAACCCGCTCCAGTATTCTTGCCTGGAGAATCCCAGGGACGGAGGAGCCTGATGGGCTGCCGTCTATGGGGTCGCACAGAGTTGGACACGACTGAAGCAACTTAGCAGTTAGCAGATGTGGGATTAGAAAGAAAAAGAAGTTCGTAATTGATGCAAAAATGTGATCGGTTACTAATAACAAGGAATAAGGAGTTGGGTAGAACTCTTAAGGAAAGAAATTTATAATAGCAGTTTTAGAAAATGGAAGAAGAAGCTAACAAAGACACAGGTGAGAATTACTGAATATGTAAATTATCTATTTAGAAGCCATCACTATAAAATTATGGAATGATCCCAGTGGAAAACTTTGAAGCTCCAAGGTAAAACAAAGCACACATTTGGAAACTCATTAATCTACTAATGTCATATATATTTTTAAATCATAAATTTATGATAAAGTACAAATTGCGTTCAAAAACTAAGTTATAATTCTTTAAGGGTAAGGCCCTGGCGTTAAATTTCTTTTGTAACATCAAGCATATAGCTGAAAGTTTTGCCCTTGAAGTAGTCAGTAAATTTTTGTTACAAAACAAACTAAAAATAGCAATGAAAACAGAATTTAAAAATCAGCTGTATTTTAGAAAATATCACTAACAATCAACAGCAGTGATACATTTTTCCACAAGCCAGGAAACACTACTCCAATAATCTACATTGTATTAACTTCTATTCTGGAATGGGAAAAAAAATAGCTTCTGACTTTTGAAAATAACTAATCTAGTCTGTGCTAATCTAGTCTGTGGAAAGGAAATATGAACTAAAAGGAAGCTAAAGATTTGTAGCTTACTATTAGTAAAAGCCATGGACAAGCTGGTTCTGCAATATTATCATTGTTTTTCATGTATTTACTTTCTACGTAATTCAGAAATGCAATGTACTCAACATGGGAGGCCAGGATACCCTGAACTGCCTATGTGACGACACGCTAACGTTCTGTGCATGGAAGACTCAAAACTAGTAAGTTGGGAGTAACTCATAAGCTACTTTAGTAATGCAAAGCAGATGTAAGTCCTGCCTGTTATCCATGTAGTCTAAGGATCCTGGTGGTCCACAAGTGAGTCCCCCAAATCCACCAGTTTCTCAAGATGCCACTACCGTGGCCTCAGGATGTGGACCACCTGAGGAGCAGCTGGGAGAAAACACAAAGGAAAACAACACAGAACTCCCTTATTCCAAAAATGTTCAAGTCCCAGAAATTAGCTCATTTATGGGAATGCAGCACAACTATTACCTACATGCCTGAACCACTTTAACCAAATATGTTTTACATAATTGCTAAATATCAGACTACACAGTAAGGACATTTTGTGATGGAGAAAATTCTGTTGCCTTTTTCTATGATTAGGAGGGTAGAGAAGAGCAACAATTTATGTTGTAAATGTCAGCTTTTTTAGGACAGTCTTTGAAACTTTATAGACTCTGGGGGAACCTCAAAATCCAAAGCAGTACCTGAAATTACAACGAATTTCATGGAAAATAAGCAAGGGGTCCATGTTAATATTGTTAATTCCCAGTGAGCTGCTTTGATTATTAGGACTAATTAAAACCCATAGAATGGAGCTCGAGCCACACCATAATCCAAAACCTCAGTACTGTTCAGGAGTTACTGATTCAAAAAAAAAAATGAATGAAAAATAAAAATAAGAAAACTTACCTTCTGAATATTCTCTAATTTCTTCTTTTCAACTTCAAATTGTTTCATCCAACAATGTCTTTTTTCTTCTTCTTCTTGAAACTGCTTTTCTTCTTTGTCCCTCTGAACTTTGAGAGTTTCTTTCTCTTGGTCTTCTAATTCTTTCTGTTTGTCTTGCCAAGCCTCAAAGGACTGCTGACATCTTTCTTCCACTTCACGGTATCCAAAATTTATATCAGCATCATCTGTATTCATGAAGAGAAAAAAAATTTAAATCAAACCAGTCAAAGCTGATCCAATATAAAATTTAAAAGTAATTTCAAAATAAAGAAATAATGTCAATATATCACCAAAGTGAAGAGACAATGTGCTAATGTGCAAAACACATGTAAACTCCATTGCAGTCAATAAAGAAATCATATAACTTGTCAAACTATTTCAGAAAACGATGTGTGTGTATCTGTGTGTGTGTGCACATGCATGCATTCATGTGTGTAGTTAAGAGATACATATGGAACATAGTTAGACACTTAAAAAATGCAGGTCTGGGTACATCTATTGCAGTCAGCTCTATATGTGGAAAATTGTCAAATATACTTATATAAAGTTAAATTGAAAGTGAAGGTCATTCAGTCGTGTCTGACTCTTTGTGACCCCATGGACTATACAGTCCGTGGAATTCTCTAGGCCAGAATACTGGAGTGGGTAGCCTTTCCCTTCTCCAGGGGATCTTCCAAACCCAGGGATCAAACCCAGGTCTCTTGCATTGCAGATGGATTCTTTACCAGCTGAGCCACAATGAAGTTAATTTAGGAGTCATTTGGAAAAACTATGAAACATAATTAAATAACCATAATAAGTGTACAGTATTTTTCAAATACCATGACTGTTTTCTTCTAAATGGCAAAAGAAAACTGTTCAAGGTTTTTAGATAATTAAAGTGAATCACATTAAAATAATCAAAAATATCATCAGCCAAGCTAGTCCACCTGGCAAAACATGTTCGTCCACCGGCAAATCACAAAGGTCAGACTCCAGAACCAAATCAGGACTGCCACAGTGAGTTCTACTTCTTAGAAATTCTTCTTTTTCTATTTCAGATAACATCTAAGAGGTTAAAGAAAGTCCCAATGATTAAAGGAAAACAAAACAGAGAGTAAAGTTATCATTTCAATAATGTATTAAGTATTTACACGCACATATCTAGAAAATTATTTACTTCAAGTTGCTCTCAAATATAATTCTATAGCACATTGATAATTATTCTTTTATGGTGGAGAAAAATGCTTTTCCCAGGGAAGCAAATTGTCTTTTACCCTCCTTATGTATTTCAGAATTCTAATTGCTTTCTAATATTTACTTACAATATTCGAAATTAACCTGCTTGACACTCATGTCCAAATGTTTCTATTAATATATGTTTTCCTCCTAACACCTTTTTATATTTCTTTTCTGCAGCAATTGCACATATACACAAATTGCTAACATATTCAATATGTTTTAAAAACAATTTTTTCTAATTTACCTTGAAATATATACAAGTTATAATTTTGATTCATACTTTTCCATAATTAGACTTCCACCATACTCCAGCTTAAAAGGTACAGGATATCTAGTCCAATGAAGTAGCAATATAATTCAAAATTAATATATCAGGACTGAGTGTTACCAAAAAATAGAGTAAGAAACATACATACAAGTAATTTTCAAATTCTGCTCACCTCAAAAAGAGCAGGAATACGGTTAGGTAAAATTAGAGTTATGTAAAATGAGTAACAAAAATGAACAAGATGCTGAGCCTGTGGAAGAGACTTTCTCTGAAATACATTTCCAGGAGTTTTACCCCCAAACCCTAGACCTTCCTTTACTCTCATTTCTTTACAGATGTTTTTATTTTACCTTAAAAAAAAAAAAAGACGACATTCTACATTTAAAGTTTCTACAGGGTATTTAAAGACTCCACTGAATCATACTACATTCTTAAGCAAGGTAACAATATTAGAGTATATTTCATGGTTTTCCTTGGATTTTTTAGGTAAAAAATACCATTTAATATAGTTATGCTGGTCTTATTTACATTAAATTTCCAAGTATTGCTGGCTTAAATCACCATTTCTAATATTTTAAAGACTGTAATTTTCATTGTTTTATATTCTATGCCAGAAGAGAAAATAAAACCAACAATTCTTTGCTTAAAATAATCTAATTTTTAAGACCGTGAACTTTAAATCCTATGTGAGATGAAAAGGAAAATTTCTAACTATAAAATATTGAGCACTTTCAGTCAAACAACATATACCTTTATTAATTGTTCTGGATTTTCTTTACACTCAGTTGGTAATTCTATCCTTAAATGCATATGATTATTAGAAACTCCTCCATAACCACAGCCTATAAAGAGAAAGAAGTTATAACATTTTTAAATATTAAAGTGAGATACAACATGTTAAAATCCCAAACTATTTTATCATCCTTTAATCTTAAATTCTTTATCATAGGATAATCTTGATCAAAGCAATAGAAAAATACTGAAGAACCAAGAACAGAGGAAATCTGTCATCTTTATTCAAAAATAAAAGCAACAGATTTTTACAACACTCTTATCACCTTTCATATTCTAGAGCTGAAGTTCACTTTCCATGTATACAGAATAATGCTGTGTTTAATATCACAATAACACCTTGACTAGAAATCGACAAAGGTTCAAGTCTGTCTGCCACAAACAACACAATCTTGCACAAGATACTGAAAATGCTTTAATAAAAGTCTTAATTTAAAACATTATAATGACTAACATGTTCATGAAAGAAACTTTCATTCCCAATTTTGTGAGGTTTTGTTGAATTTTAGTGTCTTTTTATCATTGTAAGAGGTAGTTATGTTTCTTTTTCTTGTTCAATTAGCTTGTTTTATTCCTTGGTTGTAAAGTATTTTTTACAGATGACCATTCTGCAAATTAACTGACCATTCACAAGTATTTTGACCAGTATTATAGATTTTCTTTTTCAACACCCATTCACAATCTCTCTGGCATGTTTTCCTATGTGAGAAGCTGAAAAGCAAAAAAAAACCAAAACATTCTCCAGATTCCTTTGAAGGTATGTTTCTGAGGTTGATTTAGATTCTGCCAATTGACATATTTGTGCAATTCTTTATTTTCATAAAAATATTACGTGTGAAGAAAGGCAGAGAGAGATACTTTCATTTTTCTGGCTCAGACTATGATAGAGGGAGCTTTGGGTTGGAGATAGGAGTGTATAGAAGAGGATTAATATCTCTGAATTTCTTCATTTTATCAGCAGCTCCTCCTACAGCACAGTTTCAGTGTGCATGCATGTATTTTTTCCTACACTTTAGATATTCAACATAGAATCTGATTTTTCCAGTTCTATTAACAATTCTGTTATTTATTAGAGTTACTATTAATAGCCTCCAAAGATGTTAGTCCTACACTTCCTGGTATGCATACCCTGTGTATTCCCCTCCCGCACAGAATCTGTGCTGACCCTGTGTAACCATCAGGATGTAGTAAAGATGTTGCATGACTTTGGAGAATGTCATCTAAAGCTTTACAAGGTACCACCTTAGTCTCTTAATAATTTATTCATGCGATACTCTTTCTCAAAATCCAGGTGCCATGCAAGCTGCAGAGAGAGACCACATGTAGGTGCCTCCTCCAGCTGACAGCCTCAAATGAATTCCCAGCCAACAAATTCCATCAACTGCAAGCCATGTCAGTAAGCCATCTTAGAATTCCATTCCAGGAAAGACTTCAGATGACTGTGACCCCAAACAACACCTGACGGTCAATGTGTAAGAAATCCAAGCAAGAACTACATGGCTAAGCCCAGTGAACCTGCAGAACTATACAAAGATAACAACACATTGTTATTTTAAACCTCTAAGTTATATGCAGAGTACATCATGAGAAACGCTGGGCTGGAAGAAACACAAGCTGGAATCAACACTGATGGGAGAAATATCAGTAACCTCAGATATGCAGATGACACCAACCTTATGACAGAAAGTGAAGAGGAGCTAAAGAGCCTCTTGATGAAAGTGAAAGAGGAGAGTGAAAAAGTTGGCTTAAAGCTCAACATTCAGAAAACGAAGATCATGGCATCTGATCTCATCACTTCATGGAAAATAGATGGGGAAACAGTGGAAACAATGTCAGACTTTATTTTTTTGGGCTCCAAAATCACTACAGATGGTGACTGCAGCCATGAAATTAAAAGACGCTTACTCCTTGGAAGGAAAGTTATGACCAACCTAGATAGCATATTGAAAAGCAGAGACATTACTTTGCCAACAAAGGTCCGTCTAGTCAAGGCTATGGTTTTTCCAGTGGTCATGTATGGATGTGAGAGTTGGACTGTGAAGAAAGCTGAGTGCCGAAGAATTGATGCTTTTGAACTGTGGTGTTGGAGAAGACTCTTGAGAGTCCCTTGGACTGCAAGGAGATCCAACCAGTCCATTCTGAAGGAGATCAGCCCTGGGATTTCTTTGGAAGGAATGATGCTGAAGCTGAAACTCCAGTACTTTGGCCACCTCATGCAAAGAGTTGACTCATTGGAAAAGACTCTGATGCTGGGAGGGATTGGGGGCAAGAGGAGAAGGGGACGACAGAGGATGAGATGGCTGGATGGCATTACTGACTCGATGGACGTGAGTCTGAGTGAATTCAGGGAGTTGGTGATGGACAGGAAGGCCTGGCGTGCTGTGATTCATGGCGTCGCAAAGAGTCTGATACGACTGAGCGACTGAACTGAACTGAAGCTTGTTTTACACAAATACCCCTAAACCTTACTACTTAAAGTAGCTAAAATAGTTTTTGTATACAACTGACAGCTTTCATCAATACATCCATATTTACAAATAATATTAGCCTCTAGTTTCTCTTATGTATGTGTATGCTATGCTTACACAGTTTTGTATCTAAAATGTGCAGTTTTTGATGAATGAAATATAATCTGCAGATTTTCTGCTCCTTGATGAACAGGAACAGTTCAATTACAAAATTATCCTAGTTACTACTGACATTTGAGAAGAAACCTCTTTCTACCTTCTTGCCAAATTACTGATTTCAGCATGTTTTCTGATTTTTCAAGCAATTTTGATAATTTGAATTTTCTTGGAAAATTAGTCTATTCATTGAGACTATCAAACCTACTTGTTAGAGCTATACACATGAGATCTTATAACTTTCTAAACCACTGCTATGACTTTAGTTCCTATAATCTTTCATGTAACTAATTTTTCTATATTTCCTTTGATTTTTACATAATTAGGTTCTATACTTGCCAATATATTTAAAATAAATTTTCATTTTATAAACCTTAGTAAATATAAATAAGCAAATTACTAAAATCTACCATAACTTGACAATAATCACTGCTAAAATCTAAAAGGGTCTGCATTTAAGAAGTCTTTACAAATTCTTTCACACAGGTACTCGGAACAAAAATCTTGGAGCCAATTTCCTCTTTTCCTTTCATATCAATCCATCAATAAATATTTTTGGTTCTTTCTGCTTAAAAATGTTTTCTAGAATATGACCATTTTTCACCATTTGCTATCATCTCTAACCATCCTGCTGTAATAGTCTTGTAGACTCTTGCTACCTCAAGGCATCTTCACTACACAGTTCCCAGAATGACTGCCTCAAAATACATCATACTCTGTCATTCCTTTCTGAAAAACCTTCATATACTCAGAACAGAATTCAAAGTCCACACTTTGGATTTATAAGAGTCTTGTATATCTGACCCTTTCTTTGCTTGAATATAACCACAAAGGCTGACTGTTCTCTGGACACATTAAGCCCACTGAGTGTGCCTTGGCCTTTACAAGTCCCTCTTTCTGGAACACCAGCTCTCTAGATAGCTATGTGACTCTTCTTCACCAGCATATCCCACGTGGCTTACTGTCTCATTTCAGACACTACTTAAATATCACTTCCTCAGAGATGCCTCCCCTGACTTCACATGTCTAAAATAGCAAAATTCAATCTCTATCCCCTTATCTTGAAATCCTCCCTTCATAGAATTATCATTGTTGAAATACCATGTGTTTACTTATTATCTGTCTCCCAACATGGGAACACTAGAAGAACAGAGCAAGATCTTGGCCTGTTTTGTTCTCTGCTGTATTCTCAGTGGCTACAACAGGTCCTTTCACACACTAATATTTTTGGTATAAACAACTGTGAATATCCACATAATTTATACCAATATAAGCATAAATGACACTGAATTTCATAATAAATATTATAGTATACCATAAAACTTATGTTATTAAAATTGTCTTTCATTTTTTTTAAAGAGTATATTGTTAGACACACCAAGGTCCTGTTGAACATTTAAATTGTTGCCATTTTTCATTATAAACTAAGCTAGGATTACTTCTAGTTAAATCTTTGTTCATTCTATTATTCTTACAATAACTGAAAGATATAAATTTGCTCAGTTGAGGCAAATAAAGGTGAGGATTTTATATAAATTGTATTTTCTCCAAAAATACATATAAACTGATAATTCTAAAACAGTCCCACACTTGGGTTCCTTTGACATAAAGTAACAGAATGTCTGGATTTAATTAGGACTAGTAAAACAAATTATTAGAGACTAGTATTTATTGGAGATATAAGGAAGGTAGTAATTAAAACAGATGTGTGAACCAAATTGAACACACCAATATACTATAGAGATTTTATTAGAGATAAATGCACACACCTGTATAAGAGAAGAAATAACTTCAAGCAGCTTGATTTTCTAAATTATAAACTATTCATACTTACAGAAAACTTATCTACCAAGCAGATGAAAACCGTACTTACTTAAAACATCAGTACCCTCCAAGTCCTGAAGAATGAGCTCTTCAGCAGTTTCACTCTTATTCTTTACGACGTTAATACAGTGAAGAACCGACTCAGGTAGCTCATCCGAATCCTAAAAATGTGAAGAATAAAAGGAACTGTAAAATTATTTGCTAAAACTATGCATCAAAATCTGTTTTGAAACGCCAAAATTTTGACCAAAATGTGCGAAGGAGGTAAAAAAGCTTCATATAAAAAGCATAGTCCAAAGAAACACATTTGGTTAAAGTTTGCTTTTAATTTTCAGATGGCTATAAATTGCACCCATGATTCTGTTGGAACTCATCCCCAAATGAATAATTTCAGAACTTCTGTCTTATTTAAGTTAGCTATGGATAAAAAGACATACTAAAATATTATTTTTTTCCTAAAGTATTATGTAGGTTATTGCAATCCTAATTAAAAATCAAAGTATAATTATTTCAAGAAAC
Organism: Bison bison bison; assembly: GCF_000754665.1. Taxonomy (NCBI): domain Eukaryota; kingdom Metazoa; phylum Chordata; class Mammalia; order Artiodactyla; family Bovidae; genus Bison; species Bison bison. The sequence goes on along the minus strand of NW_011495084.1, from coordinate 6,245,318 downwards.
TTGACAAATGTTGTTTTCTTGGGAAAAAAAGCTTAGTTGAAAACAGTTGATGCAGCAAAGCTACTGAAGGAATTTGGCCCATTTTATACTTAAAAATATAAAACCAGAACAGGGCAAAAATTAACAGAATAATGGAGAAGAATAGATAACCCTGGATAGATTACATGAATATAACAACTAAGTATATACAGCAGATATGAAAAGTCAATTGGAAAAAGGTGGATTATTCCACAAGTGACACCAGGGATATTTGATAAATATTGCAGGGAAATTTTAATTAGATTTTCTTTTTATAATATAGCTAAAAATAAGTTTCCATTGGATTAAGAATTTTTATATAAAAGAATGAATCCATGAATAAGTTTTCTAGGTATATAAACACTGGAGGCAGAGACATTACTTTGCCAACAAAGGTTCGTCTAGTCAAGGCTATGGTTTTTCCAGTGGTCATGTATGGACATGAGCATTGGACTATAAAGAAAGCTAAGCACCGAAGAATTGATGCTTTTGAACTGTAGTGTTGGAGAAGACTCTTGAGAGTCCCTTGGATTGCAAGGAGATCCAACCAGTCTATCCTAAAGGAGGAGGACACGGAGGCCTGGCATGCTGTGATTCATGGGGTTGAAAAGAGTCAGACACGACTCAGCGACTGAACTGAACTGAAACACTGGAGGAAATACACAAATGAATATATATTTGATTTCAAAAACATGTGACTATTTCTTTGATCTAAAGATTTCACATACATTTTGATTTTTATGCATGTCTAATCAAGCTGGTTTTAGAAAAGACAGAGGAACCAGAGATCAAATTGCTAACATCTGCTGGATCACGGAAAAAGGAAGGGAGTTCCAGAAAAACATCTATTTCTGATTTATTGACTATGCCAAAGCCTTTGATTATGTGGATCACAACAAACTGTGGAAAATTTTGAAAGAGATGGGAATACCAGACCACTTGACCTGCCTCTTGAGAAACCTGTATGCAGGTCAGGAAGCAACAGTTAGAACCGGACATGGAACAACAAACTGGTTTCAAATAGAAAAAGGAGTACGTCAAGGCTGTATATTGTCACCCTGCTTATTTAACTTATATGCAGAGTACATCATGAGAAACGCTACTCTGGAAGAAACAAGCTGGAATCAAGATTGGAGAAATATCAATAACCTCAGATATGCAGATGACACCACCCTTATGGCAGAAAGTGAAGAGGAACTAAAAAGCCTCTTGATGAAAGTGAAAGAGGAGACTGAAAAAGTTGGCTTAAAGCTCAACATTCAGAAAATGAAGATCATGGCATCTGGTCCCATCAC
>NW_011495084.1:6224709-6243905 GCF_000754665.1 Bison bison bison | reverse complement strand
AAACAGTGTCAGACTTTATTTTGGGGGGCTCCAAAATCACTGCAGATGGTGATTGCAGCCATGAAATTAAAAGATGCTTACTCCTTGGAAGGAAAGTTATAACCAACCTAGATAGCATATTCAAAAGCAGAGACATTACTTTGCCAACAAAGGTCCATCTAGTCAAGGCTATGGTGTGTCCTGTGGTCATGCATGGATGTGAGAGTTGGACTGTGAAGAAAGCTGAATGCCGAAGAATTGATGCTTTTGAACTGTGGTGTTGGAGAAGACTCTTGAGAGTCCCTTGGACTGCAAGGAGATCCAACCAGTCCATTCTAAAGGAGATCAGTCCTGGTTGTTCTTTGGAAGGACTAATGCTAAAGCTGAAACTCCAATACTTTGGCCACCTCATGCGAAGAGTTGACTCATTGGAAAAGACTCTGATGCTGGAAGGGATTGAGGGCAGGAGGAGAAGGGGATGACAGAGGATGAGATGGCTGGATGGCATCACCGACTCGATGGACATGAGTTTGGGTGAACTCCGGGAGTTGGTGATGGACAGGGAGGCCTGGTGTGCTGCAGTTCACGGGGTCGCAAAGAGTCGGACACGACTGACTGAACTGAACTGACCTGAACTGAATCACATAACAATATACTCATGATTAAGTAAAAATGCAGGATACCAATATCCTGTGTCTTCCCAGGATCAGTTGGTAGAGAATCTGCCTGCAATGCAGAAGACCTGGGTTTGATGCCTGGGTTGCAAAGATCGCCTGGAGAAGGGAATGGCTACCCACTCCACTTCTCTGGCCTGGCGAATTTCTTGGCCTGGTGTGCTGCAATTCATGGGGTTGCAAAGAGTTGGACACGACTGATCTGGTCTGATAGTCCATGGGGTCACAAAGAGTGTAACAGGACTGAGTGACTTTCACTTTCACTTTCCCTGGGCTGGGTGGTAAAGAATCCACCTGCCAATGTAGGAGACATGGGTTCAATCCCTGGGTTGGGATGATCCCCTGGAGAGGGAAATGGCAATCCACTCCAGTATTCTTGCATGGGAAATCCCATGGACAGAACTCTGCAGTCCATGGCATCACAAAATAGCTGGACATGACTTAGAGCTAAACAACAACATATATATATATATATATATATATACACACACACACACCTATGCATAATTATATGAATAGTAAAATCTCAATTTTGTGAAAAAATGCACATGTATACATGTGAAATTATAGGTAATTTATCAATATACTTTTTATATTTAAATATCTACTAATATGCATTGTTTAAAGGTCACCCTAAGGGGGAAAAAAGGAGTGGAGTATAAAAAACACACTGAGAAAAGTAGTATTTCTCCTAAAAAAGCTTACTTCAGTTAAAAGTCTCAAAAGTACAACACAAAACTTACTGTATCACTATTATCACTCTGGGTTTCTGATTTTGAATCACTATCAAAACCATATTTTTCCAAGGAAGAAATGCTGATTTTATCCAATTCAGCCTCTATTTCTTCACTGAGCTTTATATCATCATCATCGTTGCCTTCCATCATCCTTCATAATAAAACACAGAACCATTTAGAGAAAACTGAAGAGGCTAAATGCTAGTAAAAACTATAGGTTCTTTAATGTGCACACCAATCCAACATTTTCTATGTAAAAATGCTTTAGTTTAACAAAGTTTTTTCATACCTTATTATGCCTATACTATATATTAAAGATGGAGAAAGAAATGGCAACCCACTCCGGTGCTCTTGCCTGGAGAATCCCATGGACAGAGGAGCCTGGTGGGCTACAATCCATGGGGTCAAGAAGAGTTGGACATGACTGAGTGACTTCACTTCTGCTTTTCACTTTCACGCATTGGAAAAGGAAATGGCAACCCACTCCAGTGTTCTTGCCTGGAGAATCCCAGGGACTATGGAGCCTGGTGGGCTGCCATCTATGGGGTCCCACAGAGTTGGACAAGACTGAAGTGACTTAGCAGCAGCAGAAGCAGCATATATTAAAGAAAATTGCTTTCTCCCTATTTTCATCCATTATTTCTTTAGTGTTTGACTACAAAATGATCAAATTTAATAATACTCTTTAAATTTGCTAAAGGAAAAGTTATGTGGAATGGGTTTGGCTTACCTTCCTGAATCAAGAAACTTCATATTAAAATTCATTTTCATGGTAATAATTAATGGCAAAATAACTGTGAACAGCTTGAGTATTCAGAAATTAAAATACTTATAAGAGAACATCCTAAGTCTATATATGGGGACACATCTGGCTAGTTTGCACTCATTAAGTCAGAGTTGTCAATTCTACCAGATAGCCACAACAATGAAATAATGAACAATATATGATGTATAAGTTCAACACTCATTTCATTTAAATCTGTAGGCTTGTAATGGATAAAGGTCAAGCAGTACATTGCAGAATATCTTCATATCATCACTGTTAAGTACCGTCATTAGCTTCCATGTATATTAAGTACCTGTGACAAGCCAGGCACTAGTAGACACTTATGTGACTGATAATCTCTGGAGTAACTTCACAGATTAAAGGTCATTACAGTCATTGTATAGATGAGAAACCTAAGGTTGGAAGAGGTTAGTTAATTCCCCATAGCATCATGCTAAAAAGTAATGGGAGTAGGATCCTAATTCAGAGATTTTGAATCCAAAGTCAGTGCTTTTGCCACAATCCAAAGGTATCCAAACTTAGGCAAGCTCATTATCTGCCCAGCAATTTTTCCGAACAACCAGTAGACTTCAAATTGCAGATGGTAATCCATTCATGGATTAAGAAATTAATTTAGCAGTTTTTGGCCATCTAGATCAAATGATGGGACAGCATAGGAAAAGTTAGGGTAGGTCAGAAAAGAAGCTATAAGTGTACTATATATACTAAAAGTAAAAATTGTTTAAAAAACTCTGCTTCAATTATAAGTACAGGTACATGTATGCATGTACATGTATCCCCTGGAGAAGGGAATGGCTACCCACTCCAGTTCTCTGGCCTGGAGAATTTCATGGACTGTATAGTCCATGGGGTCACAAAGAGTCTAACAGGACTGAGTGACTTTCACTTTCACTTTCCCTTGGCTGGGTGGTAAAGAATCCACATGAAATGCAATGCAAATTTTTGTTTTAATGTGGGTCTAAGTAAAAAAAAAGTTTGAACAATCCTATACTAATCAGCTTTTATTTTCCAATTTTACTCATAACCACCTCCCTCCAAAACAAAGCCAGAACCAGTGCAAAATGCTACCCCACAATCTAACTTACTTAAAATTCAATTCAAAAGCTTTGAATGAATATAGGGAGAAAAACCTTCGCCAGGTGGAAAATTAGATTTTAAAAATGGCTATAAAGCAGAATTCAGAGATACACAAAACTTTATGTAGAAAGAAAGGCAGAAAAATAGGGTAAAGGAAAGAGACATTTCCATATGTCCATCTCAGCTCATCTACTGGCTCTTTAGATCAGTCCTGCCCAATTACATATTTGGGCAACATATTTGATTTAAATTTGCTAGTGGCAATTTTTTTTAAATATAAAAAGAAATAGTTGAATTTTTTAATAATATATATTAATTCAATCCATTATCCAAAATATTATTTCAACATAGTCAACAGAAAAGCATTCATTATATAGCCAGCTAAAAAGTTTACACTTTGTTTTGTACCTTAATAATTCTTCAAAATCTTACGTGTATTTTATGTTTACAGCACATTTCAATTCAGACTTGCTGCATTTAAGCTCTCAATGGTCACCTCTAGCCAGTGGTTACAGAACTGGATACAGCGGCCTTGGATCGATTCCACTGCAAAGAGGCTAGGTAAACTACTTCAAGTTGATAATAATCAATTGGAGGTGGCTAAAGGTGCCAAGCGAGCTTAGTGGGGTGTCTTAGTGGCTTAAGTGGGGAATCTTCGTGGCTCAGCTGGTAAAGAACCCGCCTGCCAATGCAGGAGACAAGAGATGCGGGTTCGATCTCTGGTCAGGAAGATCCCCTAGAGGAGGAAATGGCAACCCACTCCAATATTCTTGCCTGGGAAATCCCAGGCAGAGGAGGACAGAGGAGCCTGGAGGGTTAGAGTCCATGGGGTCGCAGAGAGCCGGACACGACTGAGCACGCACATAAAGCTGCCAAAAAATGAGAAATTTTAAGGAACCCCACCCTTCAATTTTAGTTCTTCAAGTTGTGTGTGAACTACCAAAATTTTTCAAAACGGAAAGCCTCTCGCTCTACAGAGCCTCTCGCTCTACAGACTGGCTCAGCACTCCCTGGGCGCGGGGCCCCGCTTCGCACTCAAGCCTGGCCTTGGCGGAGAGGGGCCCGGCTCCACTTGCGCTCCCGCAGTTTTGCGGCACCTCCCGCTTCATCAACCCGGGTCTGGAGGGGTGCTCGCTCACCCAGCAGCGGCTGAATCCTCCAGCAAGGTTGGAAAACAGTGCCCGCCCTCCAAACAAAGAGTAACCACGGCAACCGCCAATCCCAAGGAAGAAGGGCTTTACAGGTGCCCCAGCAGGACAAACTAACTCTATTCCAAACTAGAACGAACGCTTCATCTCAGGAGCTCGGTGAGGAACTTACATTTTATTCCAGGTAGATTTTAATATTTAATTAATTTTGGAAAGTAATAATAAAGAAACGACACTTTGTTACAGCTACCCAATTAAGGGTAGCCTGACTTTTAAATTGTCTCTTACCTATCTGTTTTTATTATGTGACTCTAGTGAATGTTGAGTTGCTCGTGTATAAATTGTGCACTCCACAAAAACTTACTCCTGAATAGTGATTTGTGAGGCCTGGAAGTATAGAAGAAAAGCCAATAAATTGTTTGCCTCGCATGACACCAAGTTTCTTTTAAAATAGAAAAAAATCAATCAGCAATGACTATCAAAAATTTTTAAGTGAATGGATGTGTGGGGTGAGAAATTAAGAAATTATATTCTGGAATATGTTTTACTGTAAAACATTGAGCGTGACACACATTGTTTTAATATGAAATTTGAATTTAAGTTTATATCATAACATTTAATTTTAACTTAAAAATTCATAAAGTTCCTATTACTGGTGAAGAAAATGTATACAACTGATTTTCATTTTTTTTTAAGTTTAAAAATGAAGCATTAAATTCCAAGAGGAAGTAGTTAAGCGTAATTGTAGAAGCTATCTGATATACATTAAGCTAAATGCAAACAATATCATTGAGCCTTTGAAAGAAAATAGACCATGTTTCCTGGTTACAATTGAATAATAAAATGCATTGTGTCAACTTAAGAATTAATAATACAGAGTGAGAAATCAGTAGACTTTTGATATTAAAAAAAACACATTATCTCTTCATTCAAGAAAGAAAATGATTTTCAAAATAAACTACTCCTGGTTTTAGAATTGAATTTTGGATATTTTTATTATTAAAGACCATACTCAAGTAACAATTTTCCTTTTTTTAGTTTAGTTTTGTTGCTGATTTACAAACTTTCAAACTCTTTATTTAAAATGTTTGAACTAACATATTTTGTTGCAATTCACATTAAACTTAAAATTTTATTTGTAATTATGAAACTATTCATGCTTTTCCTGAAGAATATAAAATCCATTAGTAATCAATTAATTTCTAAAACTGACTTTAAACAACTAATTTGAAGATGTTTGAATTTCTTTCCTTACTAATGCTTACCTTGTCAAACAAATTCATAGCAAAAAAGAAGAATCCTGGAAGTTCTGCTGAAGATTAATTTGTGGCGCATGTTTCTACAACTCATACTTTCAAGTTACTTATTAAAAACAAACAAACCACACACACACACACAAACCTACTCAGGTTAAAGGGTTATGAAAAAAAATAACATAATCCACTTAGGGTATAATTTCTAGGAAGAGTACAATTAAATAGATTTTTGCTAAATGCTGCATAGTTAAACAGTAGTTTCAAGTTGAATTGATTTATAGTCTATGACGGTTTGCAAATTGTTAGCAAAGCACTCATGATCCCTCACAATCTTTACTGGGTCTACTTCTCCAGCCTCATCTGTCATCTCTTGCCACTCTACTCAAGCCCTCATGCACTTCACTCCAAAGCCTGGAACAGTGTTCCATCTGTATTGAAAACTTCCTCTTCTAACCTGTTTTTATCTATGTGTCTTTGTGCTCAGTGGTGTATGACTCTTTGTGACTCTATGGACTGTAGCCTGCCAAGTTCCTCTGTCCTTGGGATTTTCCCAGCAATAAGTGATACGTAGTTAGTTAGGAAGTTGTTGTTGTTTAGTCAGTAAGTCTTGTCCAACTCTATTGCAGTCCCATGGACTGAGCCTGCCAGGCTCCTCTGTCCCTGGGATTGTCCAGGGAAGAAGAATACTGGAGTGGGTTGCCATTCCCTTTTCCAGGGGACCTTCCTGACCCAGGGATTGAGCCTGCATCTTATATGTCTCTTATATTGCAACCATATTCTTTCCTACTGAGCCACTGGGGAAGCCCCTTTTGTCTGACTGGAGCCCTCTTAATTATTCTTCAAGGATTACCTCAAATTCACCTCCTTTCTGAAACTTCCCAGTTCCATTTATTCCTAGACTCTGAACTCCCAACACACAATTCAAAATTGTCCACAGATTTGGTTCCCTAATGGTTTGTCTTATTTATTCATTTGTGTGTGTGTGTTCCCATCTTCTGGCATTTAGAAGGAACTTAAAAAACAGTTATTAGAGTATTATTTAACTAATGAAAAATGACACTTATGAATAGGTGAGTTACTGTAAATTGTCTTTACCCATAGCATTTGTACTATTAAAAAAATCTCTGCTGTTGGACCATTTATTAACGAATCAGGAAATAAACCAAAGAAATACCATACCAGGACTTTATTTAAGTTAAAAACAAATTCTTTGTCTATAGCAAAATAAAATATGTCTACCACATCACAAATATTTACATAGGAACTGCACTAACTTGTGTACCTTTGTGTAAGCAAATCATTTTCACTGACAACCTTTTTAGTATGTGAGGCTTATAACTGAAAAGATCAGCACATAACCATCTCTTACCCTTCTGTGCAAACATGGCTTAGGGCTTCCTTGCTTGTTGCTAAGACACCTGGTTTGATGTGTTCTCTTTAACTTGAACTGTTTGCTGTGGTCTGAATGTTTGTGCCTCCTCAAAACTCACATGTTGAAATCCTTACACCCAATGTGGTGGTGTTGGAAGATGGGACCTTTAAGAGGAGGTGATTAGTTTATGAGGGTGGGGCACTCGTGAATGGGATTAGTGATCTTTTGGAAGAGATCCCACAGAGCTCCCTATGCCATATGAGGATAAAAGAAGTCTGAAACTTTGCACCTTTATCTCAGACTTCCAGCTTCCACAGTTGTGAGAAATAAATTTCTATTGACTACTTAGTTTTTGGTATTTTGTTATAGCAGCCCAACTGGAGTAAAGTAAAGTGAAGTCACTCAGATGTGTCCTACTCTTAGCGACCCCATTGACTGTAGCCTGCCAGGCTCCTCTGTCCATGGGGTTTTCTCAGGCAAGAATAGTGGAGTGGGTTGCCATTTCCCTCTGCAGGGGATCTTCCAGACCTAGGGATCAAACTCAAGCCTCACACACTGCAAGCAGACTCTTTACCATCTGTAAAAGCAAAACCAAAAAACAAGAAAAAAATCTCTACCACACTGAAACAAAACCACCAACTTATTTATGGCATGTAAAGCAAAGGACTGGCATTAAGATACATGACACTGCACATAGGCAGCGTGTCGTCTATGGGTGGTTTCAGCAGCAATGGGAAATACGGCACGATTCAGTTCCAGCTTTTAAAACACAAGAGCGAAAAACTGCCTGCCTCCCTACAAGGTGCAGGGTCAGGAGACAGTTCTGGGTTGCTATTGGTGAAGCATTCAGTTTGCTACTTCGCCTCACACTTCTCATTCTTTTATTCACAGTTAATTACTATCTGCATATAATATAAGTCTGCTAGACCATAAATTAGCAGCTTTCAGGAGAGATACCTTGAACAGTTCTTAGGGAGGTTAAACAAATACTGTAGCCTAACACCCTGCTCTCTAACAAACGTGCACACAATGGAAGTGAAGTCTCAAGTGATAGATGGGACAGGCAGGGGGTGGGGCTTAGTCTCAACTGTAAAAGCAAACAAATCTAAGTGATAACTTAGTGTGATCATGGGCTTTTGTCCATTCTGGAAACAAAGAAAAAAATAACTATCAAGTGCCATAATCTCTTTTCTCACTTTTCAAATATCAACAGGATTCATGATCTTACCACAATTGTTTCTGTATCTTCATGTGGTATCTACATAATTTTTTTTCCCTAAAATGAAGAAAACAAAGAACAGGCTGGTCTGAGTAATTAATCATCTTCCTCTCTATACTATTAAACCTCTGTGAACAAAAGCTTTCCAAACTTTGTGATTACTTTTAGAAGTGGTTCATTTATTATTGAGAAAGAACTACCAAAAGAAAAAATATCTAAATTTTTATCACATCCCCAAACCAATATTTTATTTTTCTAATGTAGAATTGAACAAAAAAAAATTCTTCTGCAAAGAGAACTTTCAAACCTTCATCAGTCAATAGTATAACTCTGCAACTGATCGGATTGACTCACTGTCTAAAAAGGGGGAATTTTTAAAAATTTCTGATCCAATTTGTGATTTACCATCACTCCCAACCACATTCTTTTCTAACTATTCTCTTTAAAGAGAGAGAAAACTTTCAGAGTCCAGTTATTCAACAAGCTTTTTACTTCAGCATAAGGGAAGGGGAAAAAAAAATAGTTTGACTGACATAGGTGGTGAAACATAAACAATTAATAGAAAATGGTCTAAATGGACTAAAGCTCTACTGTTTTGAAGTTACCGTGACCATCCTGCTTAACCAAGTCAGCTGACTTTGAGAGTTCAGAATTCTCTCCCTCTTTGACATCTGTCTCATGTAACGCTATTTTGGAAATGATTGTTTTCTCATTTCATAAAGTCTGATTTTTTAAAAATCTAGGGATTTCCTTGGCTGTCCAGTGGTTGAAACTGTATACTTCCAATGTATGGAGCATGGGTTTGATCCCTGGTTGGGGAAATAAGATCCCACATGCTATACAGGCGTGACCAAAAAATAAAATTAAATAAGTAAATACATACATACATAAAAATCAGATCAGTCAGATCAGTCGCTCAGTCGTGTCCGACTCTTTTTGACCCCATGAATCGCAGCACGCCAGGCCTCCCTGTCCATCACCAACTCCCAGAGTTTACTCAGACTCACGTCCATTGAGTCAGTGATGCCATCTAGCCATCTCATCCTCTGTCGTCCCCTTCTCCTCTTGCCCCCAATCCCTCCCAGCATCAGAGTCTTTTCCAATGAGTCAACTCTTCACATGAGGTGGCCAAAGTACTGGAGTTTCAGCTTTAGCATCATTCCTTCCAAAGAAATCCCAGGGCTGATCTCCTTCAGAATGGACTGGTTGGATCTCCTTGCAGTCCAAGGGACTCTCAAGCGTCTTCTCCAACACCACAGTTCAAAAGCATCAATTCTTCAGCGCTCAGCCTTCTTCACAGTCCAACTCTCACATACATACATGACCACAGGAAAAACCATAGCCTTGACTATAAAATCCAAATTCCTAATTATGTCATTTTCTGTAATCAAACCTCTGCTTATTGTAATCTATAGTTGGTCCCTCATCTCCTTCATTTATTCTCAAGATATCAGCTCTCTATGGACGACCCCCAATTCTATATTGTCTGTGCTCTCCACATGCCTGCCCTAAATTTCCAGTGCTTAACCACAAGGTTTTCGTTTATCAATTCAACCTGAATTTTTAAATATTAAATTAATAGAATTTATGAATCTTTTTCAAACAATTCCAGTGATTATCATTATTCTTTTATTTTCCCATTGTAAAAAATCTTTCTGATCATCTTTGATTCTTTTTTTATTCATAGTAAAGCACACTGAAATATGTCAAAGCCGTATTTTTCTCTCTCTGATTATCTTTCATATCACAGTTTCCTGTTGAGCATTTTGTTTGGCTTTTCCCACCCTAATTCACTTCTTTTCTTCATTGTGGGCATATAGGTAACTCCACTTCTAGTTGAGAATTGCCATGTGACTAACTGCTGTGTGTCAAAGAAGAGAAGCAGAAGAGAAGTATGCAACTTCCGCCTTACATGTTTAAAAGATGCTCACCTAAGTTTACTCATCCTCTTCCTGCTGACTGTAGAGGATTGCACCTTGAGTAGATTTCAGTTCAGTTCAGTTCAGTCACTTAGTCGTGTCTGACTCTTTTCGACCCCATGAACCGCAGCATGCCAGGCCTCCCTGTCCATCACCAACTCCCGGAGTCCACCCAAACCCATGTCCATCGAGTCGATGATGTCATCCAACCATCTCATCCTCTGTCTTCCCCTTTTCCTCCTGCCCTCAATCTTTCTCAGCATCAGGGTCTTTCCCAATGAGTCAGCTCTTTGCATCAGGTGGCCAAAGTGTTGGAGTTTCAGCCTCAACACCACTCCTTCCAATGAACACCCAAGACTGATCTCCTTTAGGATGGACTGGTTGGATCTCCTTGCAGTCCAAGGGACTCTCAAGAGTCTTCTCCAGCACCACAGTTCAAAAGCATCAATTCTTTGGCACTCAGCTTTCTTCACAGTCCAACTCTCACATCCATACATGACCACTGGAAAAACCATAGCCTTGACTAGACAGACCTTTGTTAGCAAAGTAATGTCTCTACTTTTTAATATGCTGTCTAGGTTGGTCATAACTTTCCTTCCAAGGAGTAAGCGTCTTTTAATTTCATTGCTGCAATCGCCACCTACAGTGATTTTGAAGCCCAGAAAAATAAAGTCAACCACTGTTTCCACTGGGAGCCATATATTTTAACAGGCTGGAGCAAAACCCCACATTTCTAGGATGATTTCCCAGTAGAGAACCAATTACATATCTTGAACTGAGAGAGAATATACTTCAGTTTATTTTTTGTATTTGGATCCTTTCATAAAACATTTTAACCTTGACTCTAACCTGCTAACTACTATCAAATCAACAGGCAAGCCTCTTGTTCAACATTCCACGCCAGAGTCCCTGTAGAGAGTTCTCACTTATTAGTTTTCTTTCTCTTCCTGGTTTGTAGAGAAACAGAAGCCAGGAATTAGGGCTTAAGTAGCTTCCCTCATAGCTCAGTTGGTAAAGAATCCACCTGCAATGCAGGAGACTCCAGTTCGATTCCTGAGTCTGGAAGATCCACTGGGGAAGGGATAGGCTACCCACTCCAGTATTCTTGTGCTTCCCTTGTGGCTCAGCTGGTAAAGAATCCACCTGCAATGTGGGAGACCTGGGTTTTGATCCCTGGGTTGGGAAGATCCCCTGGAGAAGGGAAAGGCTACCCACTCCAGTAGTCCGGCTTGGAGAATTCCATGGACTAAGTCGATGGGGTCGCAGAGAGTCAGACGCGACAGCAACTTTTTCACTTTCTTGTTCAGAAAAGGATCACAGCTTTCTCATGTAAGTAAAACTGAAGCTAAAATGTAGATCTAAAGCATCTTGGAAATAAACAAACAAACAAAAAAATTCGGGCAGTCTTTCCCACTGAGTGTCCCATCCAGAAAGTCCAGGCACTGGAGGAATCCACGAATAAGACTCGAGGACAGAAAGTGGAGAAACCAAACAGCAGCAGAAGAGGTCGAGGCAGAGGGTGGAAGATAAAGCCTGGAGACACTCCTGAAGCTGGGAGAAATACCTTGGGGGTTTTTAGGAGGAATATGGCCTTAGAATGAAATAAAGAGGAAAGTGGGTGGGTGCTGTCCTACACGTCTCTTACTTTCCGCTTTCTAAGGCATCTTTCAGTTTAACAAATGGATTGGTTTCTTCCTAACTAGGGACAGACAGCTTCAAATTAGTCTTACTAAACCTGCTTTTGTTACTGAATCAAACTTGGGTCCACTTGCTCACATGCAGTAAAGCCAATCCACTGACACTGGGTTGTGCTAGAGGAAAGCGCAATGTTTATTGCAGGGCATCAAGCAAGGAGAACAGGCTGCGCACGCTCGAAAGATCCAAGCTCCCAGGTGGCTTTCGGGGAAGGGGTTAAAGGCAGTGTGAGGGAGGCAGTTTCGGGGGTATGTGATCAGCTCATACACAATTCTTGGATTGGTTGGCATCAAGGTGAAGTCTTAAGCATCATCAGTCCTTGGGTTTCAACCACTCTAGGGTCTGTGTTCTTATGGTCAGCAGTTTTCATCTGGTAGGGGTCTGTTTCTTATAAAAATAACTTAGGAATGTGTCAGGCCTTTATCTGTATCTTTCAGGGAACTATGAGTTCAGTGGTTCTACTGTGTGGCAGATTTCTAGTCTAAATTGTTACCAGTTCCCAGCGCAACAGCTATTCTTTGTTTCTACATCGTCACATTTCCTAATCGTTACCTCTTGAGTCAGCCTTTTGAGACTCAGTGGAGGCCTGGGAGACTAAAGCAAAAGCCTTTTCCTTCCAAGGGGCACAGGGGCTTATATTGCTGTTTCACTTTCACAGTGTCACTGTGTCAGTTATCCACTGCATGTATTGAAACATTGTAAACCACAGTACTTTTTAAAATATGAGTTACCTAGAATTGAAAAAGTGAAAGAAAAAAGAAAACCCAGGAATATACCCAAGAAAAGGTAAAACCTACATATCTAATAAACCAAGCACTCAAAATCAGTAGGATAAGTGTTGACTTTTCCACAAATATTTTAGGAAAATAGGGTATCTGGAAAACAGTTTTTTTAAACCACCTTTAGTTCTTTTCACTGTACTATATAACAAAGTAAATTGTAAACTAGTTAAATAATATAATTCACCTGTTGATTGACTGATTCAACACATCCGTGTTTGTAACACATGGTTCCCACTATATGTTAGACTTGGGTTTATTATATACAAGATCTATTCTCTCTGAGTAAAGGCCCTTAAGTCTACATGGGAAGGGAGACAAAGATGAAAATAGGCAACAAACTGAGATTAGGGAAAGGCTTCTGAGATAACATTATTCTGGGAAAGAGGAATGCAGTCAGATGGAAAGGAAAGATTTCTGGCAAGGAGAACAAGGTGTGTTATGACTGGAAACAAAAATATTTACTTTCTGAAAACTGCAGGAAATTCAGTATGGCAACTCTTGACATGCTATACAAATGCCCTTTGATCTCAACTGCCTGGACAAAAAATGCAGATAAAGACAGACACAGTTTCAAGACACTCTTCAATATTTTGTTATATTCGGGAGAACAAAGAGGAATGTTATACTGACTGCTGGTGTGAGGAAAAAACATGCAAATAAAAGATATGAGTAAGCAGAATTATTTCAAGTTATTACTGTGGTGTTTATAGTAAAAGTTGTGCTTATCTTTTCAGAATCATCAGTACATGTGGAGAAAAAAATGTTAAGGAAAAACAAAAAGTTGATTTTTAAATACTGTCTTAATCTCGTTAATGGAGCTTTCTTGGTAAGTTTCTTCATAATTACTTAGTAAAGAAGATATACATTTTTATTAGCAGTTAGTTAAAAAATAAGTATTGGCTATTTTTTGTAGGTTCTGGGACTTTTACTCATGGGATTTGGTACATGGCTTTTATTAGATGGAAATAATTTTTTCACAGCTTTGGGTATGTATCTATTTTGCTTTCTCTAAATCAAATAAAGCATTCAATGTTAAGCAACCGAGTACGTGACTTAGTCAGCAGGTGGCAGTGTTTCCCTAACGTTCATAAAGTACTATTCAATTTTTCCTCAGAAGGTCTTTGTCAGTTGGTTCTATAAACGCCTTATTAAATAATAAGTCTTAAATCCAAGATCATAAAGGAGAGAGAATTTTGAGAGAAAAAGCTAGAAACTTTGGGCAAGAGAGATGAGAGAAATAGAGGATTGCAGTTCTGCTAACTCTAGACTTTTACAGATTTATAAATGTTAAAAGATAACGGAGATCAATATAGTTTCACTGCCCAAGTTAAATAATCCCTTTTAAAACTCAGTAACCGAACTTCCCTTGTGGCGCAGTGGATACGAATCTGCCTGCCAATGCAGGAGACCGGGGTTTGATCCCTGATCCGGGAAGATCCCACATACTGCAGGGGAACTAATCTCATTCACCACAACTACTGAGCCTCTACTCTAGACCTCAGAACCACAGCTACCGAGCCCAAGGGTCCTAGAGTCAGGGAGTTGCAACTGCTGAAGCCCATGCCTCAAGCCTGTGCTATGCAACAAGGGAAGTCATCACAGCGGGAGGCCCGCAAGCTGAAGCAGGGAGTGGTCCCCGCTCTCCACAGCTAGAGAAAGCTTGAGCAGAGTGGCAAAGACCCAACACAGCCAAAAAAAAAAAAAAAAACGACTCAGTTACCATATCCTATCACCATCACATGGTTAGAAATATAATATTCCCTATGTGGAAACAACTGAACATGAATGCATGAATGGATACAGAATGGATATATGTATATATCATTAGGCACTATCCCATGAGCTAAGGATACAGTAGTGTACAAGAAAGATAAAGGGCATGTCCTCATGGAGCTTAATTCCATGAGGAAGACTCGAAAACAACACATAATTTCACTCCTGCAAACCTTCCCAGTCTCACCTGCCTGAAATAGTTAACTGCCAGCAAGGCTAAGTTTCCTATACACATTGCACCGTTCTGTGCCTCAGAATGCTTCCACCATTCCAATGTAGAGATTTCCAATTATAATTCAGAGCCTAAACTCAAGTGTTACCTTCTCCAGTAATCTTGCCTACCTTCACCTCCTCCTCCTACTGGATTAGCTGCTTTTCTACTCAGTGCTGTGCCAGTAAGTATTCTGCGATGGAGTATTGTTTGTTTGTTTGTTTTTTATGTGCTGATTTCTGTGGTGTAAAGAATCCCAGGATGGCCAGTTTTAAGGTGCCAATGTGGACTGAGTTAGCTTACAGATTTTGTGAGAATTTAAGCCTTGGCTTTATGTGCCAGAACAATCTTTTTCCAGCACACCACTGCCCACTGTCTCTACTCTTCTCTCATAAAACCTAGGGCATATGTAATGTATTCATTCTCCCTTTTAAAAAGTATTTGTTAGGCACTACCCACTCCAGTATTCTTACCTGGAGAATCTCATGGACAGAGGAGCCTGGAGGGCTACAGTCCACGGGGTCGCAAAGAGTCGGACACGACTGAGCAACTTCACTTTCACTTTTCTTTCACATCTGTGCCATAGCACTAGGCATTTAACAATTAGTCTGTTGACTATATAAATATATATATATATATAGTCTCTAGCCCAGAGAGTTCAGTCTAGATGGGGAGAGAATAAAATATACTTTTAATCGGGCCATATTAGCAATAAACTCAGGGTCTCATACAAGGGAAACTTAACCCACATGTTAGGGTGTTCGTTAGTTGCTAAGTCATATCCGACTTTTTTGTGACCCCATGGACTGTAGCCCACCAGCCTCTTTCTGTCCATAGGATTTCCCAGTCAAGAATACTCAGGTGGGTTGTCATTTTCTTCTCCAGGGGATATTCCCGATCGAGGGATCGAACCCACATCTCCTGCATTGGCAGGCAGATTCTTTATCGCTGCGCCACTAAGGAAGCCCACATATGTTAGGTACTATTTTTGATGAACGAATGAATGAATACATAAATGTTTGGATGTATGTTATACATAGAAGAATTCACTCAAGAAAAAGTTGTCTTCTTTCATAGAAGACATTAAAGACAAGGTTAACTTAAAGAGATCTTCCGAGATTGAAGAAATTCTCTATCATGTCATTAGAGGAAGAAAAGTCCTTAAGAATAAGTAAGAGGTGCTAGAATGAGATTAAAAAGAGAGAGAGAAAGAGAATCCTAGTGATTTGGCAACAGCTTCTTAGGGAAATCTTGGGTTGCTGCATTTATTATTAAATAGAAAACACATATCACTTAATAATAGCTATTTCGTGGTTTCCACAGATGAAAATAATCACTTGACAGTGTATATTTTTCGAATTTTGATTGGAACTGGATCTGCTATTCTTCTTCTTTGTCTCTTGGGTTATTTGGGAATTCACAATGAGATCAGGTGGCTCCTAATTCTGGTACGTATTTCATTTCAGTAGTCTGAATTTGTAGCTTTGATTTTCAGTGTTCAAATTACACAAGTGAGCAAAAATGATTTATGTCGCTGGAACACTGCAGTACAATGGGCTCTTGGGAGCAAGGCAATGAAGTGCTCCCTCCCAAGAATCTTTGCTTAGACAGAATTTTCTTGCTGAGTTTTCAGTGGACCAAATCCGGACCTCAACACTTAACACATTGATATTAATTTTCAACACAGGGTCAATATGTATCCATTGCCTAAGGCGAACTACAGCTAACTAAACTTAAACATGAAGACTAAAATCAGAATAGAATGTGTTAAAGTCAATGAACATTGAAGCTTAGGAGGAAAAAGGAAACAATGGCCTGTAGTTGGCACATTTTCTCCCTGTGGGTGTACCATGTGGGATGCTAACTTATAGTTGAGATCACAATATATAATTTAACAAAGAGAAACATAACTGCTGAGGGGGCCAGACTCTGGTATCTGGTTAGCACACACTCTCTCCCCAGGCATATACATGAAAAGATAACTCAAAATAAGGAAGACAAATCTGAAGTTGAGCCATTTACCATTCAGGAGAATGGTGTGGATCACATGCCAATCCACAGATTCAGGCGAACTATGTTGTTGTTCAGTCACTCGGTCGTGTCCAACTCTTCTCGACCCCAGGCACTGCAGCACACCAGGCTTCCCTGTCCTTCACCAGCTCCCAGAGCCTGCTCAAACTCACATCCATTGAGTCAGTGATGCCATTCAACCATCTCATCCTCTGTCGTCCCCTTCTCCTCCTGCCCTCAATCCTTCCCAGTATCTGGGTCTTTTCTAATGAGTAGGCTCTCTTCTCATCGGGTGACTAAAGTATTGGACTTTCAGCTTCAGCATCATCCCTTCCAATGAATATTCAAGACCGATTTGATTAACTGGTTTGATCTTGCAATCCAAGGGACTCTCAAGAGTCTTCTACAACACCACAGCTCAAAAGCATCAATTCTTTGGCACTCAGCCTTCATTATAGTCCAATTTCCACATTCATACATGACTACTGGAAAAATCACAGCTTTGACTAGATGGACCTTTGTTGGCAAAGTAATGTCTCTGCTTTTTAATATGCTGTCTAGGTTAGTCATAACTTTTCTTCCAAGGGGCAAGCGTCTTTTAATTTCATGGCTGTAGTCACCACGTTCAGTGATTCTGGAGCCCCCCAAAATAGTCTGTCACTGTTTCCATTGTTTCCCCATCTATTTGGCCTGAAGTGATGGGACCAGATGCCATGATCTTAGTTTTCTGAGTGTTGAGTTTTAAACCAGCCTTTTCACTCTTTTCTTTCACCTTCATCAAGGAGCTCTTCAGTTACACTTTGCTTTCTGCCATAAGGGTGGTGCCATCTACATATCTGAGGTGATCGATATTTCTCCCCACAATCTTGATTCCAGCTTGTGCTTCATCCAGTCTAGCATTTTGCATGATGCACTCTGCATAGAAGTTAAATAAACAGGGTGACAATATACAGCCTTAATGTGCTCCTTTCCCAATTTGGAACCAGTCTGTTCCATGTCCAGTTCGAACTGTTGCTTCCTGACCTGCATACTGGTTTCTCAGGAGTCAGGTAAGGTGGTCTGGTATTCCCATTCTCTAAGAATTTTCCAGAGTTTTTTGTGATCCACACAGTCAAGGACTTTAGAGTAATCAATGAAGCAGAAGTAGATGTTTTTCCTAAATTTTCTTGTGTTTTTTCCTATGATGCAGAGGATGTTGGCAATTTGATCTCTGTTTCCTCTGTCTTTTCTAAATCCAGCTTGAACATCTGGAAGTTTTCGGTTCAGGTGCTCTTGAAGCCTGGTTTGGAGAATTCTGAGCATTACTTTGCTAGCATGTGAAATGAGTGCTACTGTGCAGTAGTTTGAACATCCTTTGGCATTGCCTTTTTTGGGATTGGAATGAAAACTGACCAATTCCAGTCGTGTGGCCACTGCTGAGTTTTCCATATTTGCTGGCATGTTGAGTGCAGCACTTTTAACAGCATCATCTTTTAGGATTTGAAATAGCTCAGCTGGAATTCCATCACCTCCACTAGCTTTGTTCATAGTGATGCTTCCTAAGGCCCACTTGACTACGTACTCCAAGATGTCTGGCTTTATGTGAATGATCAAACCATTGTGGTTATCTGGGACATTAAGATCTTTTTTGTATAGTTCTTCTGTATGTTCTTTTCACCTCCTCTTAATATCTTCAGATGAAATATAGCTTTTAACATTTTCTTTAAATCAAATTGGAGAAGGAAATGGCAACCCACTGCAGTATTCTTGCCCTGGGAAATCCTATGGACAGAGGAGCCTGGTGGGCTACAGCCCATGGGGTCGCAAAAGAGTCAGGTGTGACTTCGCAACTATTTGACTGCATCAGGTCTCAGTTGCAGCCTGTGGGCTCTTCAGTTGTTTCATGTGGGATCTAGTTCCCTGACCAAGGATCGAACCCAGGACCCCTGCATTGGGAACTCAGAGTCTTAGCCACTGGACCACCAGGAAGTCCTCAAATCAGTTTTAATTCACAGGCACTTTCCTGTGATGCAGATAGGAAATTCAAATGTAGCCAACTGTGCCTCTTGCCAAGAATACCTAACTCTTATGTAGCATGGCAAGTCCTGGTAATCATTCTGGATTTTGTTATCAGTCTACACCAGTTACCATGAAAGCACTCCCTTTCCCAGCTGATGTGGTTCCTTCAGGACTATGCATTTGCTGTTTGAATGGCCTAGAGCAGCAAACCAGGGTTGCTCTTCATCCAGTATATACCAGTACAGGCATATTCGTGAAATTTTTTTGTGAAGGACTGGTAAGGAACAGTTACCTCAGTTCCTTTCCTGCAGTTTACCCCCCCTGAGACCCAAGACATTCAACCCTGTCAATGACACAGCAATTAAAGGAGTCATGCCTGGCAGAGGAATTCAGTTCAGTTCAGTCCCTCAGTCATGTCCAACTCTTTGTGACCCCATGAATCGCAGCACACCAGGCCTCCCTGTCAATCACCAACTCCCAGAGTTCACTCAGACTCACGTCCATCGAGTCAGTGATGCCATCCAGCCATCTCATCCTCTGTCGTCCCCTTCTCCTCTTG
>NW_011495084.1:6222626-6224609 GCF_000754665.1 Bison bison bison | reverse complement strand
CAGCTTTAGCATCATTCCTTCCAAAGAAATCCCAGGGCTGATCTCCTTCAGAATGGACTGGTTGGATCTCCTTGCAGTCCAAGGGACTCTCAAGCGTCTTCTCCAACACCACAGTTCAAAAGCATCAATTCTTCAGCGCTCAGCCTTCTTCACAGTCCAACTCTCACATCCATACATGACCACAGGAAAAACCATAGCCTTGACTAGATGAACCTTTGTTGGCAAAGTAATGTCTCTGCTTTTGAATATGCTATCTAGGTTGGACATAACTTTCCTTCCAAGGAGTAAGCGTCTTTTGATTTCATGGCTGCAGTCACCATCTGCAGTGATTTTTGCAGAGGAATTAGTTGCTGCCTATTGTTAGTAATTGCTACGTGTTGTTATTTGAATATTACCCGCGGCAGAAGCATTTTAGGCAGATTTGGAACCACACCTTCACTTCCCTCTGGGGTCTTGCCACCTTATCCTGGCAATACCTGGAAAAAAAGACCTCACTCTCTCTTCTTATTCTCCTCAAAGGCATACCTTCAACTCTCAAATTTTATCTTTCTTTTATTCTAGGGCCTTTAGCATAGTTTTCTCATGGGACTTCTGATTTTGAATATGGCAACTGGGATGGAAATAGCTTGTGGAAAGTTTTAGTCTTATTTCTATAGACATCTAACTGAGGTTAAAAGATAATAATTTTCAAGGATAAAATCATGAATAACCTGTATGACAATGAACATATGTCAGAGACTTTATTTAAATAATTAATTAATTAATAGGGGAACCACCAGTAAGAAGTAACAACTGGTTTAAATGAGAATTAGACTTGTGGAGATTTATATTCTCTATAAACTGTATTCATTTGTATTTTCATGAATAGTAATCATTTGCATTATGATGGGAATTTTGTATTATTGATACTATCAGAGTTCTGTAAATTAACTCTCTACAGAGTTGAATAATAGCTTAGGCAAATGTAACATTTCATACTGCCATTGAATCAGAAACCCAGGAGAGTCCAGTAGACCTCAGCCAGCTTGCCATTGAAAAGAAATCCAGTAACTTAAAAAAAAAAAATTGTTTTGCACATTTTCTCTGTCTCTACCTGTCTTCACCACTATTTCTTGATAATGAAGATTAAGTGAGGTATCATGTTTAGAAGTCTTAAAAACCTAAACTTCTAAACAGTACTAAAGACAAAAACCTATTTTTGTCCCTGAAAATAGGAAATACAATGTATGTCAAGTAAGCAATGTTAATGGACTGTTTTAAAGTATTAAATGTTTAAAATATGTAAACTAATAATACTAAATCATTCTTGTATTTTATTTAGTAAAATATTCAGACAAGTTACTTTAGAAGTTATTTTGAATTCTAGATAATATGTAACACTGTGCTGCTATAGTGAAGAAGACGGCAGTGGCCATAAGTTTTGAAACAAGAAAATAGTCAAATAGTGCAAAAATCATTTTCTTTGGCCTTGAAGTAGTTTTAGTTTTCAAAGCAATAGTCCGAATATGCATATAGACTCTACTATTGCCATTGCCTTTGTTACTTTCTCATTATTTTGTTGCTGTTGTCGTTAATGCTGTCCTTGCTTTGTGCATGATGGAATAGTTTATGTCTGGTTACAATTTAGTGAGTTCTCTAGTGTTAGCGGAATGGTGTTAAGTGGAAGTCAAGATATTTAAATTCCCCTCTATGAGTTTTAGATCTGAATGAAGAAGGTATCGTCATCAACTCCATAGGACCAAGTAGTCTGTTAGAGTTCTCATGAAATATTATCACTTCTTTCTATCTTACTCTTATCCAAATGTTCATTGATTTTTTTGCCTTTTGATGTAAGGATTTCACTCATGTGTATGAGAACAGGAAACTTCAGTAATACCCATGTATATTTTCAGATCAGATTAGATCAGTCGCTCAGTCGTGTCCGACTCTTTGCGACCCCATGAATCGCAGCACGCCAGGCCTCCCTGTCCATCACCAACTCCC
>NW_011495084.1:6193228-6222216 GCF_000754665.1 Bison bison bison | reverse complement strand
TCTTTTAATTTCATGGCTGCAGTCACCATGTGTAGTGATTTTGGAGCCCAGAAAAATAAAGTCTGACACTGCTTCCACTGTTTCCCCATCTATTTCCTGTGAAGTGATGGGATCGGATGCCATGATCTTTGTTTTCTATATATTTTAAGACTGCATATTTCATATGATGTGCATTTTCCATCACTGTAGTATCTAAAAAATATATTAGGAGCATAGTTCTCATCTCTGTGTCTCTTTTCTCGTAGTATGCAGCACTGTTGATGTGGGCTGTTGGTGTTCAGGTTGTACTTTCAACACTCATCTTTGCAAAGAAAGAAGAGGTATGGAAACATCATCTTTCTATTTGAAAAATAGGAAAATCAGATGTTGTAGATTATTGAGACCTGAACCTATATTAAACCTATAGTAAAAGCTAAAGGTAAGTAAATGTCTTTAGGGGAAAAGGGATGAAATAGAAGTACTAGAATCGTGTAATGGAAAGGAGACAAGGGTCAGATTGGAATGGAGGACAGAGTTCATGTCTTAACTCTGTCTGCAGGAGACGCAGAATGTTGTTGTAAATGACAAAAAATGTGGGGGAAAAGGAGATAATACTTAGAGTGGGGGATCCAAAACTGGCCCCCTCAGCCAACCCTGGCTATCACTAGTAACCACATCACTGTACTATATTCTGTTTTTGTAAAGAAATAGCTTTAGACTTTCTAAAGATACTAATTAGTACTAATTTTAAATTTAACAATTTCATTTAAATAAGATGTACTGAATAATTCATAAATTTGTATAGTTATGGCCATAAGTGACAATTAAATTAATGGATGATTTATATTTTTTTAAGTTCAAAAAAGCATATAATAAATTTCCTGAAAACTTTTCGGTAACACAACTTACCTCTTTACAACCTATAGTTACTTTTAATTCTTTAAGAACCTTCAGTATTTCAGTGCAGTCAAGGTCTGTTTTTGTATCCTGGGAGACTGTCTTATAGCACTAAGAGCATAGACTTGAAGTCAGTCCTTAAACCTATGTCTTCATCTACTACCTTATAGAGTTATCATTAACTGACAGTTGTAAAGTCCCTGTAACAGGGTAGCTATTTGAGAGCTCTCTACCTTCCCTTATTTGACTTTTAAAAAATAATTTTTATTTATTTATTTTTTGGGTGTGCTGGGTCTTTGTTGCTGCCTGCAGGCTTCCTCTAGTTGCGGTGAGCACAGGCAACTCTTCACTGTGTTGCACAGGTTTCTTATTGAGATGGCTTCTGTTGTTGCAGAGCACGTGCTCTAGGCATGCAGGCTTCAGTAGTCACAGAGCACAGGCTTAGTTTCCCCGAAGCATGTGGGGTTTTCCCAGACCAGGGATTGAACCCATGTGCCCCGCACTGGCAGGTGGATTCTTAACCCCTGGGCCACCAGGGAAGTCCTTCCCTTATTTAATTTTGAAGGAGACCCTGAGCAATTCCTATGGTTCCTAGCCTTCAAACTCTTTCTCTCTCTCACTTGCACTTGCCTTCTCTCTCTCTCTCTCTATATATATATATATATAATTAAAGCAAATTATATATATATATATATAAACTCTTAATTAATGGCCAAACCTCAACAAAATCTTTTCTGTATAGCACCATTGCTTTCCAACCTCATTTGCTCTCTTGTGCTTGGCATCTGTCCTGGGTATCTAATTACCTAGGGCCTATTGTTAATGACTTGGCATTTATATATAAAATTTCTTCTCTCCACATGAAAAAAATGTGTGTGTGCACAGCACACACAATCAAGTGAGTCCTGTAAAGCTGTCTTGATCCCAACACATCATCCTCTAACTTTTGGACCTGGTGATAGAACCTGAATATCAGACTTAAGGGCCTTTAACACATGGATATAGTTAATCAATGTCACCCATATTTACTTAAGTATTATTCAGATACTCCTCTCCACCTATCTTAAGAATAATAAAAATCTATCATTTAATAATAACCACCATGTGCCAAAGAATGTGATAGGCACTTTATTGGCACTCGTAACAAATCCTAGAGATGCATTGTAAGTCCTGCTTTCTAGAACAGAAACTGAGGTTTTGAACAGAGAAATACATGTAAATGTATTTACATGTATTTTATTTATATAGTAGTAACCTAGATTATATATGAAAATCATTTTTACTCATATACTAAAGTTTGATTCATAGGCACTCTCAATCTCCCAAGTTAAGCTTTAAAAGGTTAATGAGGATATGTCTCTCTGTCATCACAAGAGTATAAAGTAGAAAAACATCATTTTCTATTTTGAATAAAAATTAACTCAGAGAATATGTGAAATAGATTATATGAATAACACATTATATCATTCTAATCTTCTTAGATGTAAGTGTGTAAGAGTTTAACATGTACAGATGTCTTAATTATTGTATTATTCCAACCAGTTATTTAGTTTTCATTATTCAAAGATAGCATATGACAATGAGAAAGTATTAGACTAGATTTCAAATGAATTAGGTTTAGAAGTCACACCTCTTCTTCATTCATGTAAACAAAGGAAATGATCATATTCTCTAAGTATCTATATCATGGTTCATAAAATGAAAATGCTGTCTGAATTTCTACCTTTTACTATTTTTAGGACCAAATTAGGACTTAGTTATGAAAGCCATATAAACTTTTAAATGCTTATATAAGTTCCTATTAAAAATTACCCATGCAATATCTAGATTTCAAAATAGCAATTTCCCCCCAAACTTTCAGATATGATTATTTTTGCTTTAGCATTATGAAAAGATAATTTTTAAATTGAAAAATGTAATTCTTGTAAAATATACAGTAGATTCATATCAATAATTTTATTTAACATCTTGATTAATGTGGGAACTAGTTTAGATATAAAAACCAATTAGAAGAAGAGTACAAAGAGAAAACATTTATATAGATACAAAAACTGACATAAAAACTGACTTTGAAAGGAAAGGGATCAGTTTCATCCCCACCAGGAAAAGTTCATCTGCAATTCTCTCCAACAAAGAATCATTTGAATTGGGAGACTGAGACCAACAAATATACAACTTACAAAGTTGTAAAATAAATTAAAAACTGTGAAAAGTACAGACTCAGAGAATCAGAGAACCCTGAAGGTATACTAGAGAAAACCTAGTTTTCATTGAAAAGATCCTCAGTCATCTTTTCCATTTATAAGTCTTTCACAATTTTTCCTGAGATTATGAGAAAAAATGTTAGAACCTTTCAACATTGAGGAGAGCAGCACATAACTTTCTTCCTAATCATAAAAGTCTAATGTAGTCTTCCTATAGATCATAGTGTAAAATACCAAAGGTATTCACACTTGCTCATTGCTAAAAATAATGATAGGAAGAAAAATAAAACACCTAGAAATAAGTTGAAAACAACAAACTGAGTTTGAATACTTTTTATGAGGAAGCATAAGGGAAGCTTCTATCAAATTTTCATTTTTAATGAAATTTTCAACAGGTTCACCAAGCATGGCATGATAAAATTGATTCCATCATTTCTGAGTATGGATCTGAGGATTTTCCTCAAGACACACCCAAGTGGATGATTCTGAATGCTGTGCAGAAAATGGTAAGATGAAATTATCATGAAAGTAAAAAATGAGACGCCAAAGGTGACAGCTGAGAGGTGGGAAGACAAGGAAGGACAGGCGATGGGCACAGGAATGAGAGGTTCTTGTATTTCTTCTAAACAAATGAGGTGGCATAGGATTGTCTAAACTTACAGATCTTGAGTTTTACCCTTCTTTTGTAAGGTGTATCTGCTTTTCTGGGTCAGTTGATGGGTGGTCATTTTAACCTGGATTCAGCTGTAAAAGTGTTGGGAGTCTTCTGCCAAGTGTAACAATAATCTACTCTGTGGCATCCAGGGGGAGATAAATTCTAAGCCCAGTCCCTGCTGGGCAGCAGAGTATCCTGATGGTTCCCATTTGAGCCTAAACATCAGGTTTGCCATGTGGTAACTTTATGATCCTGGATAAGAAATCTTAACTTCAGGTACCATATTAACAAAATAGGCAGAATAACCCCTACCTCTGGTTGTCAAGAATAAAGGAAGTAATATATACATAATACATAGAAAGCCTTGGATCTGGGACACAGTATCAACCTAACACTTGTTAGCTGATGTTGTTAGGATTATCATTTCACTGTTCACATGTTTCTTGGCAAGGTAAGGGAATGTGTGTACTCAGCCAAATGGTTATACGAATAGATCGACACAGGAACATAGTAAGTGCTTGATTAAGAAAAAAAATAGCAAACATTTACATAGCCCCAGGTCCTTTTTTAGGTGCTTTGCATATATTAACTCATTTAGTCCTCTCAATCCAATGAGATAAGAACTATTATCTTCATTTTGTAGATGAAGGTAGAGAAATTCATAACTTAGCCAGTGCCACATGGCTAATAGATGGCACAGCCAAAATTCAGTCCCTGACAATCTACACTAGATTTTGTGCTCAAGTGCTATTCCAGAGTTTCACATAAACAGTTACTATTTTTAGTGTATTTAATAACAGAAATGCTTATTAGGAGAATTTAAATTTATTATAAATGATTTTATCACCTTATTTTTTCTTTGGTGTATGTGATCTGAAAAGGTATTGCATTTTCAGATAGCATTATGACTGATAGCAGTGTATCAAACCTTCCTATGGTCATTAACTGATAAATCAGGAAAACGACTGAGTGACTTCACTTTCACTTTTCACTTTCATGCATTGGAGAAGGCAATGGCAACCCACTCCAGTGTTCTTGCCTGGAGAATCCCAGGGACGGGGGAGCCTAGTGGGCTGCCGTCTATGGGGTCGCACAGAGTCGGACACGACTGAAGCGACTTAGCAGCAGCAGCAGCAGGAAAACATGTCTATATGTATGACATCACTGTCGTTAATGAGAATCCAACTTATGTTTCCTAGCCATGAATATCATTGAGCATTGAGATAGTATATGTAGATTTGATTGTTTAACTGACTTTCAGTACCCAGTCTCTAAAGTACTATGTTAGTCATTTGATGTTTCTAAGACGGTGCCAAGATTGTTGGCACATATTGCAACATAGGTGGTACTGATGCTATAATTTACAATAACAAGTTTAGAAAATAATGATCTATTCACTTTAACTTTCTCTTATTTTCTAGGTGACAAATATATAGACTGATTCTTTCACATCCTTTCAACTCAACTTGATAGGACTGGAAATGAGACATTTCATAGATGCTTGATCACTTCTGACTCTTTTCCTTATTACCTTTTTGGTTTTTTTTTTTTTTTTTGTGGCAGCTTTTCACACAATACAAAATATAAGGTTAACATCTTACATTAACCCTAAGAATTTAGAAACAACCCTGAGTCTCTATGTATATTAAACACATATGGCAGAATATTTTGAATAAATCATAAAGAAAACTGTTATAGTTAGGAGAAGGTATGGCTCAAGGGATTCTCCCTCCCATGTTCTGGCTCTAAACGTGATTTAGTAAGTCAAGTATATCTTTCATCCTGAACTTTATAAGGTAAATTCAGATATAACAATTTCATTCAAACAGCTCACTTATATGAGTAGAGATCTTTAATTCTGATTAATATCAACCATAGCAACAACAGCAACAAAAAAATATTTTTGTTTAAACAAACAAAAATATATTTGTTTAAACAAACAAAAATATATTTGTTTAATCTGTTATATTTCAATGCAGAATAAATTAATAAATTTATCATAAAACCACTTTGAGAAGCATAGGAGTCATATAATTGACTGCATTTTGAATATTCTATAGTAAAACTTATAGAATCATTTTTCTAGTTTCAGTGTTGTGGCCGAAAAAATTACACAGATTGGACCAAGAATAAGAATAAAGAAAATTCAGAACAGGTGCCATGTTCTTGCACAAATTCTACATTAAGAAAGTGGTTTTGTGATGAGCCACTGAATGCAACATACCTACAGGTAAATATAAGCCAAGGCTTCTCCAAGTGTTTACAGTACCCTGTTTTTTTTGCTTTTGCTTTTATTTTTTGCAAGTCATTTTAGAATCCTGAGCAAATTGTTGTATTAAAAACAATGCCATTCATGGTTATTAGGTTCTTAAGCACCTTGCTAATAAAACCACAGTGAAGTGGATTATATCAGTTACATAACAAAGTCATTAAACTTTCTGGGTTATATGATCTAAGTGTGCCTAGAACTTGGGATTCCATTAACTCTCTCCTCAACCATCTTTTGGAGAAGGCAATGGCACCCCACTCCAGTACTCTCGCCTGGAAAATCCCATGGGCAGAGGAGCCTGGTGGGCTGCAGTCCATGGAGTCGCAGAGATTTGGACATGATTGAGTGACTTCACTTTCACTTTTCACTTTCATGCATTGGAGAAGGAAATGGCAACCCACTCCAGTGTTCTTGCCTGGAGAATCCCAGGGACAGGAGCCTGGTGGGCTGCCGTCTATGGGGTCGCACAGAGTCGGATACGACTGAAGTTACTTAGCAGCAGCAGCAACCATCTTTTGACAGAGAAGGTCCTTTTGGCGAATCTCCATTGTATAGGACTGGTAAAGGAACTGCAACAGTAGAAATAAAGAGGCATGAGGTTTGGCAAAAACTAAGGGAGGAAATCCCAGATGTGTCAAGGGTGGTGTTCACATAAAGGTGGCAGAAACCAGAGAAGAGGTTCATCTGTAGCAACTTCTGTCTACAGATATAGGACATGATAAACTAGGGATTTCCATCCAATAACTTCTAATACTTTGTGTAGTTTATATATTGATGTTATTCTAATTTTAAGATGTCTTTCAATAACATCATTCATTCATAGAGAAATGGAGGATTCTCCATTTAAAGATTCCATTTAATCTCCACTTAAGGAATTTCCATTTAAGGAATCTCCATTTGGAGGATTCTCCAAGAAAGGTTCTCTTTGGGAAATATTATGTTAGGCAATAGTATATGCCCTGCTGAATTTCAGTAGTGTTCAGAAAATCAAATCCCTCTCAAAACTTAATAAATTTCTGATTTCAACTACCTGACAACATCTTAGCAGCTTAAAAAGTAGCAGCTGAGGCATCTTGCTATTGTAGGAAGCTCTATGGGCTAAAAGTCCAGTCTCCAGTTAGATGTTGACTTGTTTTTTAGACTTTCATACATTACTAATCTCTGTGTCTCTTCTCTGTAATGGAATTATGTATAAAACCATTTATATCTCCAAGTCAATCTAAGTAAGTTCTTTTCCTTAGGGTTGTGAAAATAAAATCAGCACATGGTATCATGCTAATGCTTTGACATTAATTGGAATTAATTTTGGACTTTTGGCTTCAGAGGTAAGTTTTTATTTATATATTTAAAGATTAAAAAAAATTAAGTATAAAGTATATGGGATAGACTGTAGAACAACCAGATGGAGACCTAATCAGACTAACTAGTCCAATAGGAGCCAGGACCCTGAAAATGTTCACACACAGGAGGTCCCAACTGAGGGCAATATCCTTAGATCAGCCTGGGTGGAACCTGGAAATCATTATCATCCAGGACTTTCATGGCAGTCCAGTTGGTTAAGACACCCCACTTCCAATGCAGGGGGCTTGGATTTGATTCCTGGTTGGGGAACTAAAATCCCACAGGCTGCATGGCATGTTCAAAAAAATATAAACAGATTTTTTTAATGGCTTTATAAAAAAATAAGTTGTTCTCCTGGGGGGCAGTGATTTCGTTTCTTAGTGATTAAAAAAAAAATACTTCAGTCTTGGCAGTGAGTTGACCATGATTGGCAGTGTGTACACTGGCAAATTTCTTAAATCTAGGCAGATGTTTGACATTAGTAAATGTATTCAATCATACATTCTTTCATTCATTGCTTCATTCATTCATTCAATAAATTTGGAAGGGGGAAGAACATCTACTATGTGTCAGGTCCTGTAGTAGATGCTAGAGATACAATAGGAAGCAAAATCTACATATTCCTTGACTTCCAGGGTGCCAACTGCAAAATCGAGGTTTAGAAATAGTACTTAATTCTCCAGTCCCAGTGCAAACCAATAAAAGCTAGTGAAGGGTATGTATTCAAAGAAATTGTAAGACTGTATAGATTACTATTGTGTAGAGTATAACGGAATAAATATATAACATGTGATTTGGCCAAAATAGGATAGCAAATTTAATTTATGTTGGTCCACAAAGAAGTATCAACAACCTCAGATATGCAGATGATACCACTCTAATGGCAGAATGCAATGAGGAAATAAAGAGCCTCTTGAAGAGGGTGAAAAAAGAGAGTGAAAAAGCTGGCTTAAAACTCAACATTCAAAAAAATAAGACCATGGTGGCCAGTCCCATCACTTCATGGCAAACAGATGGGGAAAAAGTGGAAGCAGTGACATATTTTCTTTTCTTGTTTTTTGTGTGTGTGTGTTTTAAGGCAGTTTCAAAGTCACTGCAGACAGTGACTGTAGTCATGAAATTAAAAAAAAAAATGCTTGCTCCCTGGAAGGAAAGCTATCACAAATCTAGACAGAGTATTAAAAAGCAGAGACATCACTTAGCCAACAAAGTTTTGTATAGTCAAAGGTATGCCTTTTCCAGCAGTCATGTACAGATGTGAGAATTGGACCATAAAGAAGGCTGAATACTGAAGAATTGATGCTTTTGAATTGTGATGCTGGAGAAGACTCTTGAGAGTCCCTTGGACAAAGAGATTAAACCACTCAATTCTAAAGAAAATAAGTCCTGAATATTCACGGGAAGGACTGATTCTGAAGCTCCAATACTTTGGCCACATGATGTGAAGAGCCAACTTATTGGAAAAGACCCTGATGCTGAAAAAGATTGAGGGCAGGTGGAGAAGAGGGGGACAGAGGATGAGATGGCTGGATGGTATCACCAAGTCAATGGACATGAGTTTGAGCAAACTCTGGGAGATGGTGAAGGGCAGGGAAACCTGGCATGTAAAGACCAGGACACAACTTAGCAACCGAACAACAAGCAAGGCCCTCATCTAAAGTTCCATAAATGGTTTTCACCTGGTAAGAGTGTTTAGTCTCAGGATGGTGGTAAACAAGACAGTCTTATAAGCATTGATACTCTTTTTAAATGTTTATTCTCTATTGTATTCATCCTGAGGCAATTAAGATAAGACTGAATGGGGGATATTATTGTGTTCCAGTTTATCATCTACCCTTTCCAGACCATCTTTCATGATCCTATAACAAAAAGAGGCAGTTTTTTTGGAAGTGATGACGTTAGAAAAATGATGAACACAAAACATCAGCAGTTTATCATAGCATCTAGCCCAGTGATAGCCCATGTAATTAAAACTGAGTAGTCCATTCCTTCACCCTCTCTGTAAATGAACTTGGTGACATCTGGGCTACCCTACAAGACTTACTCTGCTGACTTCTTATTCACAATGATATGTATCTTACTTGGAAATAGTCTCACCCTCCTTCCTCTGTTTTCTCTTTGCAGAATACATTTTGGTGATTATATGGTGTTAACTTTACAAATTATTCTTATTGATTACATTTTAATCTCTTATTGTTTCCCTTTTTTCCAGGTTTTGCAATTCTCATTAACTGTTTCTTTCTTCAGAAACATCAAGAATAGAATATATGCAGAAAAGTGATCACTGGATTTTAATTTGTCTGGAAGAAACCAGTTAACTCGTAAAATAATCATATTGAATTCTCCTAGTCCAAAAGAAAAGTTTTAAATTACATTCATTGTTTAAGATTTAATAAAGTCAGTGGTTATATATGACACAGAATTATTGAATATAATATCGTTCCATGAAATTTTTCAGTTCAGTTCAGTTCAGTCGCTCAGTCGTGTCTGACTCTTTGCAACCCCATGAATCACAGCACGCCAGGCCTCCCTGTCCATCACCAACTCCCGGAGTTCACTCAGACTCACATCCATCGAGTCAGTGATGCCATCCAGCCATCTCATCCTCTGTCGTCCCCTTCTCCTCCTGCCCCCAATCCCTCCCAGCATCAGAGTCTTTTCCAATGAGTCTACTCTTCGCATGAGGTGGCCAAAGTACTGGAGTTTCAGCTTTAGCATCATTCCTTCCAAAGAAATCCCTTTATTAATATCAAATTCTACAGTTCGGTACATTGTCATTTTCTGAACTCAGAGGATATCATTGAATATACTAATGTAAATATATGGTAAATTATCACGTATGTTTTGAGTGTCAGGTGTATAAAAAGATACCTATATGATGTTCAGAAAATACTGTGTAAGCAATTATAACATACTTTACATTTACAAATTTTAGGTGAATAACACTGATTTATAGATTTCAAAGAAAGAATGAAAATCTCCATGACACTGATCTCTACACTGAATTAATCTTTTATTTCTCTCTTCTTACAATGCTTAGAAGTAGATAATAAATTTACAATTTTACAAGTTTGGATATACTTAAGTGGCAATAAGAAAATATTTTAAAAAACATGAATTTTTAAATACAGAAAAAATAATCTAGTCTAAATACTAACTGAAGTCTCATACTCATTTACCTTCTCATTTTTCCCTTTTTTGTAAGTTATGCTCAGTGAATGCAGACACAATTTTCTGAAGGATATAAAAATAACCTACCTGTTCTATTTTCCTAACAATGATACTGTGAGAACAGAAAAAAAAAACTTCTTTGAAAAAATAAAAGCTGCTGTACAGACATGAGGTGTTATCATATCATTGTTGTTCTTTATGAGAAAAGGCTGCATTGATTTGAGGAAATGAAGAAAGAATAGATTAACTGAAGATCCTGCATTGCTCCTACTGCTATAGAAGGCTCACTCTTTTTTATATTTATTAATTCAATCATATCTATTTTCATATGTCTACTCAGTACATTGCAGATTTCACAGACCTACAGGCTCTTCTTTTTTTTTTTTTTTTCAGTAAGTGAAAAAGAAAATAGAGTAAATATTTTCTCTAAAGTGATCTGTAAATAGACATGGCTTCTAAATTTAAGGGAAATTCTCTTGGGATTTAAAGCTCCTTTTCAAATTCCTGTTTTCTCTAAAATATGCCACAGCACCACACTGATATAAAAAAAAATCTCTCTCCTACTTGGGAGTTGAGCACCAACTTATTTGTAATCAAATAAATATTATAGAAATATATTCTGATATATATAATTTGCATCAAGCAAATGAAAAAGATGTCTAGATACTAGATTGCCTATTTTCAGTTACTACAGTTAAATCACAAGATATATGGACCACTGATCAAATCTATCACCTTTATGATTTTAGGAAGTATTTTCTTAAAGGATGTTGCTTTACATGCTGAATAAAATAAAGATTTATTTGGAAAGACAGAGTAGATCAGGATCATCTCTCTGTCTTATTGGGTTTTTTTTTTTTTTTCTGAAATAGAAAACTTAGAAAGTTCTGAAAATTAATCTGGATCAGAAAGTGAAACACTGAATTCAAATTAAGGGTAACACACAATCTTGATTTCCCCTTGAGGTTGTCCTGTCACTTGCAAAACATATTTAGCTTACTTCAGGCTCCCCATTTTAATTATGTTTCCAAAACTATTTTGTGATGGTACTATATAAGTGAACTACTTTTAAATTCCTTTTATCTTCTTTTCTTCTTTCAGATAAAAATACATGCATTCAGTCAACAAGCATTTATAGAGACCCTACTATGTGCTAGGGGCATTGCTCTCTCTGTTTTGAGATATGAAGATGAATGGAAACATGTATGGTTCCTCTTCAGTGCTGGCTTCAGGGGCATATAACCTATCTTTAGAAGAGGCCCACACTTGGCTTAATACTTGGCAATTTCCATCTTCAAATTCTTAATTTCTGAACAAGGGAATTATATTTACATTTCACCCTGGGCTCTCTAAATTAGGGAGCCAGCTCTGCCTCTGTAGTTAAACTCAGAGTCAGTCATACATCCTGACATGTGAACAAATAAATTGCATGTTTGTTATAATTATTATGACCACCCAGAAAGAAAATGCCTAAGTTTGCTTTAGAAAATCAGACAGCACTTCAAAACAGAGAGTCACTCATTCAACAGTTACTTATTGAGCAACTGCTTTCTGTTGGGCAGTCTTCTAAGTGCTAGAGAAAGAGGATCAAGTAAAACAAAACAAAAAAAGTCATGAAAGTTACATTCAGTTCAGTAGACCCAAATAACCCATAAACAAAATTATGATGTCAGATAGTGGGAAATGCTATAGAGAAAAAATGTCAGGAAGTAGAATAAGGAGTGGTGGGGAATTAGGATGATTGTAAATTGAGATAGGCTGGTTTTTCCAGTGGTCATGTATGGATGTGAGAGTTGGACTGTGAAGAAAGCTGAGCGCCGAAGAATTGATGCTTTTGAACTGTGGTGTTGGAGAAGACTCTTGAGAGTCCCTTGGACTGCAAGGAGATCCAACCAGTCCATTCTAAAG
Organism: Bison bison bison; assembly: GCF_000754665.1. NCBI lineage: Eukaryota > Metazoa > Chordata > Mammalia > Artiodactyla > Bovidae > Bison > Bison bison. Next base: position 6,209,792 of record NW_011495084.1, on the reverse strand, counting down.
GACATCAGTCCTGGGTGTTCTTTGGAAAGACTGATGCTAAAGCTGAAACTCCAATACTTTGGCCACCTCATGCGAAGAGTTGACTCATTGGAAAAGACTCTGATGCTGGGAGGGATTGGGGGCAGGAGGAAGAGGGGACAACAGAGGATGAGATGGCTGGATGGCATCACCGACTCGATGGACGTGAGTTTGAGTGAACTCCAGGAGATGGTGATGGACAGGGAGGCCTGGCATGCTGCGATTCATGGGGTCACAGAGAGTCAGACATGATTGAGCGACTGAACTGAACTGAACTGTGCTAAAGTGGCCTCATGGAGAAAATGACAAAGGACATGAGAAGATAAGGGGAAAGAACACTATGAGCAAGAGGAAACAAAATAAGAAGGGAGAGAGGACCTGAGGTGAAAGTGAGCATGTTGAGTTCAAGGAAGGGCAAGGAAGCCAGTATGGGGAGTGGAGTGAGTGAGGAGACCTGAAGTCTGGGAGGAAAGCAGGGAGTGAAATGGGAAGTGTATTGAGTGAAATGGGAAGCAACTGGCAGGTTTTGTACAAGTTAAACCATCAGACATATTTTAATTGGAGCAATCTTGTTGCCATGTTGAAAATACACTTACAAGGCCCAAAAATGGAAGCAGGGAGGACAGATTGGATTTAATAATCCAAATAAGAGATGATAGTGGGTTTGGCCAGAAAGTGGAGTTGGTGAGAGGTGATCAGATTCTGCACATGTTTTGTGGTAGAGTCATCAGAATTTGCCTGCAGCTTCAATGCAGAGATATAAGAAAAAAGAGGAGTCAAAGATGACTTAACTGGGAGAATGGAGCAATCATATATAGAAATGGGAAAGACTGTGGTAGAAACAAGTTTAACACTTAACACTTGAAAATCCTACTAAAGTGATATGTTATGTCTGCAGTCCACACTAGTCTGCAAGAAACTCAAGGCTAGGGATATTTGGAGTCTTTGCAACTCCAAAACCTTGCTCATTACTTCACAGTGTAGATGGCCAACAAAGGTTAATGATCTTTAATGGGTCAGATTACTTAGTATGCCACCAGTTAAAACCCCACTTCCAGGAATTCCCTGGTGTCCAGAGGTTAGGACTCCACACTTCCATTGCAGGGGCACGGGTTCCATCCCTGGTGTGGGGAACCAAGATCCTGCAGGTTGCATGGTGTGGCTAAAAACAATAAACCAACCAACCAAACAAAAAAACCCTACTGCCCTCTTAGATTGTCTGACTGTAGTCAGTGGTTTTGATTCCTTCCAGGAGGCGATCACAAGTATAATCTGTCCAAATTTGTTTGGTAAATAATAGTTGTTCATTTGGTTAGTCACTGCCACCCACACCTCCTATCTCCAAGGCACCTGAATGAGAAATGTTGGCAGAACAAGAACTGCTTTAACAGGATTCCACTGAAAGGAAATTTTAAAGAACACAGACAGTTCTGTTTACTTAATGTTCACAATATTTGTTTAAGGCGTATATGTCTTTATTTTCTCTCTCTGATTTTAAGGGAGTAATTCTTCAGGGACATGAGAGCCCGGGGCAAGAAGAAAGCACAAAAGTGTAACATTTTCACTGACATGATATAAGACTACAAAAGAAAAAAAAACTTTAAATCTTTACACTACCTGTTATATTTCATTGTTTTACCTCCTTTATTTATTTTTCTTGTCTGTTCTTTTTTCTTTTGAAGTCACCCATTAAATGAAAGAGGATAATGACATATTTCCAATAAATCTATTAATATTCATCGAATGAAAATGGGCTTTAGTACCATATAAATGATAAAACCAGAAGCAGCAGAAATTATTCCTTGACAAATCAAATTAAGATGAAGCTTTTGCTAGTATTCTGAATATTTGGAGCAAAATAAAAGGAAACATTTTTTACAAGAGCATTTGTAGTTTGAAAACACAAGTGTGTAATAATCATTATAGAAAATTATTAAAGCTTATTAACTAATTGCATTCAAGTACAGCAGACATTCTCCTGAATGTCTGAAAAGGTTTATGAAATTGAACATTCAGAACTGCTAAATTTTTTTTTTAATTTATTTATTTTTTTAGTTTACAATTTTGTCTTGGTTTTGCCATACATCAACATGCATCCACCACGGGTGTACACATGTTCCCCATCCTGAACCCCCCTCCCGCCTCCCTCCCTATCCCATCCCTCTGGGTCATCCCGGTGCACCAGCCCCAAGCTTCCTGTATCCTGCATCTAACCTGGACTGGCGATTCGTTTCTCATATGATATTATACATGTTTTAATGCCATTCTCCCAAATCATCCCCCTGTTCCCTCTCCCACAGAGTCCAAAAGACTGTTCTATACATCTGTGTCTCTTTTGCTGTCTCGCATACAGGGTTGTCGTTACCATCTTTCTAAATTCCATATATATGCATTAGTATACTGTATTGGTGTTTTTCTTTCTAGCTTACTTCACTCTGTATAATAGGCTCCAGTTTCATCCATCTCATTAGAACTGATTCAAATGTATTCTTTTTAATGGCTGAGTAATACTCCATTGTGAATATGTACCACAGCTTTCTTATCCATTTATCTGCTGATGAATTCTTTCATTAATAAAGTTTCACATTGTATTTCAGAGAAAAAGTATGAAAGATACTAGATCAGAGAATATGTTTGTATGAATCTCTATAGTTTTTTTAATTATAAAATTGGTTTACTATGTCTGTAAATGTATGTGAATAAACAGCATTTAAATTATTATATGCAGTAGAATTAGAAAGAAGATACATGAAAAAAATCAGTCATTTCATGATAATATTCTATGGTATAGAAAATTTACCCACACTATGTGTGGGTAAATCAGATTTTATAACTGATATTCTAATGAAGTTGTTTACTATTAATTCATTTATTTTATTTCACTCCAGAGGATATGCTATTTTTTTCATTTTGAAATGTATTTCATTATTATTGAAAAATCAGAAAACACAAAGTATTGTGAAAGAGTTAAACAACAAAATCAAATTTAACAACCAAATCAGCAACTTTCACATTGTACGAAGTATCTCACCGGGCTTCCCTGGTGGCTCAGATGGTAAAGAATCCGCCTGCAGTGAGGGAGACCTGGGTTTGATCCCTGGGTTGGGAAGATCCCTGGAGGAGGAAATGGCTACCTACTCCAGTATTCTTGCTTGGAGAATCCCCAGGGGCGGAGGAGCCTGGTGGGCTACAGCCAATGAGGTCACAAAGAGTCGGACTCGACTGAGCATTAAGCACACAGCATATCACTATCTTGTTGTTGTTGTTTAGTTGCTAAGTCATGTCCAGCTCTTTTTCAACTCATGGACTGTAGCCCACCAGGATCCTCTGTCCATGGGATTTCCCAGGCAAAAATACTAAAGTGGGTTGCCATTTCCTTCTCCAGGGGATCTTCCCAACCCAGGGATCACACTCACGTCTCCTGAATTTGCAGGTGGATTCTCTACCATTGAGTCACCAGGGACGCCCATATTACTATCTAATGTGTGTAAATACCACTGAATTAAAAGTGGCCAGCATGTCAGGGGGCCACAAATTTAAATCTATTGAGATTATAATAATATCTTCTGTGTTAAAAAATACATGTTTTGAAAGGTCTGGAGTACTTATACAAGAAAATTTGGTAAACATTACCAACAACCTCAAAATGAGTTACAGACAAAATAGTCCCAACATTGAGAGTGTTATTTTCAAGTCTCTATGATATAAAGATACTGAGTTTTAGTGTATACTTTTATGTCTATTGACGTTTGAGTTTCTGGTGTAGAGACATTTTCTTTCAAATCCAACCTGCCTGGATTATTCCTGGATATAACTGTGCATTAGTAATACTTACTAAACAAAAGAAACAGATAACCTTGCATCTCATCATACTGATTTATTACACATATTATTATATGATATTTATCATATCACATATCCATCCATATTCATTAAAATATTCTCCATATCATTTTTCCATCTTTCAGTTTTGGTCTGTTTTAAAGCCAATCAATCCTTTTTTCTATACCACTTCTGATTTTTCCATTTAATCTATAGACACTGTGTCAGAAGTGAACTTTTCATCAGAAAATTCAACTCTTTCAGAAATATTACCTATCTTCATTTTCTCTAAAGTAAAATCTACAAGCCCCAGCATTACAACCATAGCTAGTGGGCCTTCTCTTTCCCTAGGTTTCTATATGGAAATTCATGTGTTACCATGAGGATGAAAGCAAGAGTCCTCTCATTTTTCTGAGTATCTGGGTTTCCTTAAGCCCTCTACCATCACCACCCCGTAAACTCTTAAAGTATGGTGTAGGCTAAGGTTTGCCCAGTTTACTTGCACTACCCTCTTGGCAAGACATGCAAAATGGCTTACTTTATACTTTTGAATGTGAGGGTGTTTTGCAGCTATTTATTCTCAGCCTGAGGCCTCAACAATTGTCTACAGATAGATCACTTTGAGTACTATGATTTAGTGTCTCCATCATATCACAAGTATCTATCAAATAAATTAACTTATTGATGAGAACATGGATGCATCTTTCACCTGGGATTCCATACTTGGAATAAAAGGCAATATCATTTACCTTGTAAATTCTCTGGAGACCTTCTGTGTAGGAAAGAGTGTAGTAGGCCTGAGACTGTCTAGTTACAGAAAATCCTGCTTGCAAGGTTGACTCTAGCTTGCACCTGGGAACTTGGCTGATAAACAGTTCCCAACAATGATGTGAAACTTCCTTAAGTGACAAGAGTGTCTCATTGTACCCGAACAGTTTGTACAAACAATGTGGTTCATGCTGAAACCCTACTCTCCTTTGAGGATTCTAGAATTTGGAAATGCTAGACAGAGTTCCTATATAACCAGTCCTTAGTAAGACTTTTGGACACTGAACCTCTGCTGGATAAGGTGAGTATTGTGTGGCTCCATGGGCAAAAGATTCTCCAAACTCGGTTCTTGGTTTCCCCTACATTTTGTATATTTTCCCTTTCTGATTTTGCTTTTTATCCTTTCACCATAAAAAATATTAGCCCGGAGTAAAATTACATGATGAGTCATGGGAGTCCTAGTGAATCGCTGAACTTGGACTGGTCTTGGAGACCCTCAACACACTCCCTGGAAAGGGGAATTTCATTTCTAGCCAAGGGCTTGAGTTTCAGGAAGGATGCTGTCAATACACAGAAATTTCTCACCTTCACCCAAAATATTTGTTTTGCATGTTATTAGAGTAATTTATATCATTACTCATAACTATTTTCAATTTCTACTTATTCCATTCCATCATCAAATAAACCTGAACACACTGAAATTTTCAAATAATATCTATTCCTCTCCAAATGTTTGCCCATTCTGTTCTCATTTCCTTGAGTACCTCTTCCAACTCTCCCACTGGCAGAAGTCTAATTTTTTTAAGGGCCACTGAGAGACAGGAAAGGGTTAGTGTATGGTTTTGGAGCCAGATGGTCTGGGCTTAAATCATGCCCCTTACTAGCTATAACCTTGAGCAAGGCTCAGTTCTATAGTAAATTCTATAGATCAATTTACTTGAAAAATGCATGTAATGAAAAGTGAACCCACAGAGTAGGTACTACTAATTTAGAATTACATGATTCAATATTTAAAACTGTATGTAGCACATTGTAAAATAATATCATTCACAGATTTATAAAACAAATTACACTGGCTTCATAATAGATCTAAAGAATATACTATACTGGCTTCCTATTTGCTTTTTGGAAAGTACATGGTGTGCCCTTGGCTGAGACCATCAAGTGGGGGTGACAGAACACAGTGAGAGAGGAAAGGGTTTGCATGTCTTGCTAAGTGACTAAACTGACCTCCAATCTCCTGGCGCAAAAAGGTAGAATGGGGTAAGTTGTTCTGTGCCTGATTTCCGGAATGCCTTGGGGAGTACTGTTTTAAAAGGTCTAGTATACGGTTACATGGGCTTTCCAGGTAGCTCAGTGGTAAAGAATCCATGTGCCAATGTTAGGAGACTCAGTAGACACAGGTTCAGTCCCTGGGTCTGGAATATCATCTGGAGGAGAAAATGGCAACCCACTTCAGTATTCTTGTCTGGAAAATTCCATGGACCAAGGAGCCCTGCAGGCTGAAATCTATGGGGTTGCAAAGAGTCTGACATGACTGAGCATACAGCATATATTGTTACATGAAAATTTGTCTAACATTACCAATAACTTCAAAATAAATTGTGAACAAAATGGTCACAGTGGTAAATAGTTTACATTTCAGTCTGTAGGATTTTAAAATATACTGAGTTTTAGTGTTTACTTCTGAGTCTACCAGTGTTTGAGTTAGAAATCTTTTCTTCTAAATCCAACCAACTAAGCTGGCTGAGCTTCTAGGCCTTTGGGATTCAGAAGACTTAAGATGAGACCAGAACAATATCTTGGCATCTCCCACACTTCCTGCCACTTTGCCCTTATAAGTGCCCCATAAAAACATCTCTTTTACTCTTGTAGTCCTTCTGTCCATGGACCCCTCCACAGCCTCGCTATTCACACCTACCATCTTTCTTCTCCTTTTTAAAACTTAATTAGATTCATGATTCCTAAGTACTTCTTTACAGCCACACTTATCTCTCACTCACTCTCAGCATCCAAATCTGTGCTGGCTCTAGTGTGCCTGAAGTTTGCTGGAGAAAACATTACGACTGTGCAGGACACTATGCATCACAATCACTGACATTGATTCAGCACTCTCTACTTCCTGGCAGTGCTATTGGTTTTCTGGTAAAGTCCTTTTCTCATGGGGACTAAGATTGTTTGCAAAATATTATAGACTGGAGGAGAAATGAGGAAGTACTCTTTCAGGCACCATAAAAATGATCATAAATAATGAATATGTAAATAAATGTTCCCTGTTTATAGATTTAGCAAAAGCTCATGTTAGACCAGTATACCATGGCACAAAAAATAAGAAGTGGGAATTAAATAACCTGAAGATAAACTCTGGATCCATTTCGTACAGACTCTGGAGCCACATAATCCCATGAGCCTCAGAAGCTCCTTCCTGTCACTTACCTCAGCTGATTGTGACAGCAAGCAAAATATCTGGAAAACACTCTCTCCCTATTACAAAACCAGGAGCAGAAGGAAAGTCATATCTGGCTGCCTTCGTGTGAAGCCAAATTTCATGTTTGTTTTCATCATCAAATCATGAGCTGTGAACAAAGTAGCTCTAATTTAGAAGCTGTGGAAAACCCTGTTCCCAAGTCTCTCAGCAAACTGTTCCCTAAAAGTTCCAGCCACTCCCTAAAACTCTTCAGGTGTGCCTTACTGGAGAAACCCCAGGTATGCCTTACTGGAGAAAAAGCCAAGGGGACATTTGTATTTTTCCTTAAATACCATTGTGTATGTGCATGCTAACTTGCTTCAGTCATTTCTGACTTTTTGTAACCCTACGGACCCTAGCTTGCCAGGCTCTTCTGTCCATGGGATTCTCCAGGCAAGAATACTGAAGTGGGTTGCCATGATCTCCTCCAGGGAATCTTCTTGACCCAGGAGTCAAAAACAGGACTGTTACATCTCCTGCATTGGCAAGCAGATTCTTTACAAGTAGCACCTCCTTGGAAGCCCTACTACTGTATTTCCTTAAATACCCCTTGGATTTGAAGTACAGTGTTTTTTCTTAGCTTTAGTAAAGGCCCAGAAGTTTCATTATGGTATTATGTTATTGTTTCATTTCAAACCCAAATTGCAGTACTGGGTGTACTGCAATTCAATTCTAGCACAAACTACCTGAAGTTAGCAAAGACTCTATAAGTTAAAGGGCATAGTCCCCCAAAAGATTGACCTTACTTCAGATGCCAGCCACACTGAAGCAGTCGTTGGAGCCACGCGCACTTCTGACTGACTGGCTATAAATTTGGAGGTTCTCACCATCTTCTCAGGCTTAATAATTTTCAAGAATAACACAGAGAACTCGGAAAAATGCTGTTCATATGATTATGGTATTATTATGAAGATTACAAAGAAAGAGGACCACTCAAGTCAAGAGGCATAGAGGGTGACTTCCGGGAAGGAACAGTGAGCCTTTAGGTCCTCTCCGCATGGAATCAAAGGATCTCAACCTCCCATCATATCAGTGTATTCATGAACCAGAAGGCTTCACTGAGTTTCCAATCCCAGAACTTTCATTGCACTTTCATTACACAGATGCAATTGACTGACTACTTGAATGAACTCATTCTCCAACTTTGGCTGATAGCTTGTGGCTCAAAGCTCCAACCCTTTAATCACATGATTGGTCTTTCTACGGTGTCTTGCACCATCCTAAATCATCTTTTAGTATAAGTTCACTAGGGGTCCACCATAAGTCATTAGTATAAAGTATCAGGGCCCACCATCAGTAACAAGAAACTTCTATCACTGAGGAAAACCAAGGGATTTCGTTTCCTAGGAAACAGAGTCAAAATATGATCTAATTCTTTCTTTAATTGGAGTATAACTGCTTCACAATGTTATGTTAGTTTTCATTATACAAGATGAATCAGCTATATGTACACATTTATCCCCTCCCTCTAAAACCTCTACCCACCCCACCACCCCGTCCCACCCCTCTAGGCCAGCACAGAGCACTGAGCTGAGCTCTGTGTGCTATAAAGCAGCTTCCCATTATCTGTTTCACGCATGGTAGTGTATAATACATATGTTAATCCTAATCTCTCAGTTCATCACAATTTCCTCTTCCCCAATGTGTCCACATGTCATCCTCCACGTCTGCATCTCTATTCTTTAGTGGTAACAACAGTTACACTGTTTGTATTACGAATAGACATAACAATTAACAGATGGCATATATGGCATATGAATTTAATACATACAGCACATAGGACTTAATACTAATTATTGGGATTCTGCTCCTTCCTGCGTCTTGCTTCACAGTTCTATCCTGCATCCCTTCCGGCACCTCTTGAGGCAGTTTCTTAGATTCAGTGCCTGGGTTTTCTCATTTGTAAATTGTGAAAATATCTAACTCATTGCTCATTATCTGTTAACTATCCTAGTCTCCTCTTACTTCTGTACCTTTAATGTAACAGACTTCATCTTGTTCACATTCCTATCCTTTCTAGTGCCTTGCATATGGGAGGCTGCAAAAGCACATTCCAGGGATCTTCATGGATTCTGAACCCAAAGATACAATCGTTATTTTGTGCTTCACTTACTTCAGTTACCTTCCTTTGGCTTCGTAGAGGGGAAGTTTTAAGAAGTAAGCGGAATTTTATCAGGATTCTTTCCCAAAACGAGAAATGGAAAACTCAACTCAAATTGTCTTAGGAAAATCAAGAATATGGTTGTCCCTGCAACTAAACAGTCCATGGGCAGCTCTGCCTTCTGCTGTGATTTGCTCCGAGGCTGAAATGTCACAATTCATGTCTTGGTTCTTCTTTCTCTGGGGTATCTCTATCCCCAGTCTCAACTGATGGCTTCTACTACCTTTGAGCTTTTCCCTAGTTGTCCTAATATGGCTGCAGAGACCTCAAGTCTTCACACTGCCACTCCAGGAGAATATTGAAAGAGTTCTTCTTTCTTAGAAATTCCAAAGAACATGTAAGTACTGACTCAGATTGGATCATCTGCCTATCTCTTAATTAATCACTTTGCTCAGTGAAGAATGAGATCTATTACTAGTTTAAACCTACTAGATACTACCCTTAGATCTAGACATCCAGTTAACCTCATCCAAAACAAAGTTAATAAAACTAGAAAGTGTGAATTCCCCAGATAAGAAAAGTTAGATTTGTCTGATGGCTTGGGGACTGCTGGATATGGTGAAGGCAAACTACAACTTTTCATTTCATCCTCTGTCTTGCAAATGCCACCTTCATCCTTCACTGGGGAGACTATTACTTCCTGATATCTTTCTTTTCTCCCTCCCTCCCTTCCTTACTTCCCTTTTTTTTTTCTTTTTCCTTCCATCTTTCCTTCCTTTCTTCTTTTGCACTTTTGTTATTTCTTCCTTTCTTTCTTTCTAAATGTGGGATTTGACTAATTTTACTCCATCACTTTCTTCATTTCTCACCCTTATTTCCCCCTTTTCTTTAGTTATAGCTGACTTCAATTGCATTTAAGAAATTTTGGTCATAAATGAGGGTACAGAATTAATAAGGCCCAGATATTTACTGAGCATAGAGTTGATTCTTCTTATCCTGAAGTAATTTATTGTGAAATGAATTGCCTTCTGGGAGAATTCTTCAGTTGAATACATCTCTATTTCAAGGAATTCAGATGAAGCCCATAGGACAGAGTTTTATCATGACCCCATTTTTTAAAATTGAACTGCCAATATGCAAAGAAGAGAGTACTCCTGACCTCAAATGTCCTGTGTCTCACTGTGCAGCTTGCTACATTACCCTGAAGATGTCTGTTTTTAATAGCCTGAAACTAGTCCTCACAATTCTCATTTGGTATATGACGTGTACAAAAGAGTTTGATTTTAATATGCAGTTGTTTTGTCAGTGTAAATGCTTTCTGACCTATATCCTCTCTTGTATATAGCTTCCTCAGCTGGGAAGGAAATGCTACCATGGCAACATGTCTGCTGTTGCCATCTCTTCATGGCTTCATCTATTCAGAAGCAAATATAATTTCCAAACCAACTCACAGTGAATCTCAGTGGCAGTAGTAGTAACTTCAGCATAATGTTGCCTCAAGAAATTATTTGTAGAAACTCTTGAATTTCTTTTAAACATATTACTCATTGTAGCTTCATGTGTGAAGCTAACCACATCTTCAATTTCACTCAAGTTCTTTCTCTTGTGTGATAACTATCTTTTGTCAGAAAGGAAACCCTCTCTGAAACAGTGTCATGAATCTTGTCCAAATCTTGCCCAAGTGTCATTTGATATGTCATTCTTTAAACATATTTTTCTAGCTAAAAATACCCATTTTGTTGATCTTTTGACTTTTGTTTTATGTTTAACAATAATCTTAGAAATCATCTTCTTTTCCTGTCCCCCTTTTTTTTCCCGTAAAAAATAAACACAGCTTTGTACTTTCATGACTTAGATGTGCTTGGCTTACTTGCTTATGCTTTGCTATGCTATGCTAAGTCGCTTCAGTCGTATCCGACTCTGTGCGACCCCATGGACTGCAGCCTACCCGGCTTCTCCGTCCATGGGATTCTCCAGGCAAGAACACTGGAGTGGGTTGCCATTTCCTTCTCCAATGCATGAAAGTGGAAAGTGAAAGTGAAGTCGCTCAGTCGTGTCTGACTCTTAGCGACCCCATGGACTGCAGCCCATCAGGCTCCTCCATCCATGGGATTTTCCAGGCAACAGTACTGGAGTGGCGTGCCATTGCCTTCTCCAGGCTTACTTGCTTACGAGTTAATAATTCATCCATACTAAAACCCCAATGCACTTCTATGTCTATCCTATATGTCTTTTAGGTTCTTTATTATTTAAAAAATATGGCAATATTGTATCTTGATACCTTCTGAAATAATTCTTCAATCTGACATGCCAACTCACTAATACTTTCTTGAACTGTATCTAATCTTTTATTTTTCACACTGATGGTGTTTTTTATTTTAATTACTGGTTCTGCTCTTCCCTGTGCCCACATGTTTTACTGGGAGGAGGAACCCCATTGTCTCTGCAGCATGTGATGTTACCTGCTCAGAATCCAAGAGAAAGATGTATTGGGGAGCAGCCACATAGATGCTCATTCTTCAGATAGTGCAGCCAGAGCTTACACTGACTGCAGAGGCTGTCAGGCACTAAATTTTTTTTTTTTTTTTGAATCAAAGTTTAAGAAATTAAAATGTTTTAAAAAGAAATTAAAATTAAGATCAACTATACAGTTATTTATAACATCTCAATCCTAAGCAAACATGACACCTTTTGGGAAGAACATACTAGACTTTCAAAAGGTTAACCATTATTTTGTTTTGTTCTATTAAGTATTAGAGCCTCAGGGTCTGGATTAATGCTAGAAACTCTATTAATCAAAAGTCACATGCTTTTGAAAAGCACCACAGCTTTTTTCTTAAGTAGAAAAAAATAATGGTTTGCATTTTCCTCAACAGAACCAAAAAAATCACAAGTTATCTACTATATTCTTAACTGTCCATATTCTTTTGCATCTTATTATTTGTTTTAGACTTTGCTGTTTAACTTTGGGGTGTTGTCTTAGTAAAGGAAAGAGAGCAAGAGGTCATAAACAACACATCCTTTGAAGCTTGTTATCAATACTGAAAAGACATTGAGTATTATTTCCTATGTCCTCTTCCTGAAGCCCACAGTAAATTTTGCTGTCCCAACCCAGGGAACTTCCCACCCTGAACCCCAAAACTGAGCTCTGGGGTTGGTGGTTTATTCACTAACTCATGTCCGACTCTTGCAACCCCATGGACTGCAGTACACCAGGCCTCCCTGTCTATCACCAACTCTCGGAGCTTACTTAAACTCATGTCCATTGAGTCAGTGATGCCATCCAACCATCTCATCCTCTGTTGTCCCCTTCTCCCCCTGCATACAATCTTTCCCAGAATCAGGATCTTTTCAAATGAGTCAGCACTTCACATCATGTGGCCAAAGTATTGGAGTTTCAGCTTCAACATCAGTCCTTCCAATGAACATTTAGGACTGATTTCCTTTAGGATGGACTGGTTGGATCTGCTTGCAGTCCAAGGGACTCTCAAGAGTCTTCTCCAACACCACAGTTCAAAAGCATATTTTCTTTGGCACTCAGCTTTCTTATAGTTCAACGCTCACATCCATACATGACTACTGGAAAAACCATAGCCTTGACTAATGGACCTTTGTTGGCAAAGTAATGTTTCTTCATTTTAATATAGCATCTAGGTTGGTCATAACTTTTCTCCCCAGGAGTAAGCGTCTTTTAATTTCATGACTACAATCACCATATTCAGTGATTTTGGAGCCCCCTCAAAAATAAAGTCTGCCACTGTTTCCCCATCTATTTGCCATGAAGTGATGGGACTGGATGACATGATCTCAGTTATCTGAATGTTGAGCTTTAAGCCAACTTTTCACTCTCCTCTTTCACTTTCATCAAGAGGCTCTTTAGTTCTTCGCTTTCTGCCATAAGGGTGGTATCATCTGCATATCTGAGGTTACTGATATTTCTCCCAGCAACCTTGATTCCAGCTTGTGCTTCTTCCAGCCCAGCATTTCTCATGATATACTCTGCATATAAGTTAAATAAGCAGGATGACAATATACAGCCTTGACGTACTCCTTTTCCTATTTGGAACCAGTCTGTTGTTTCATATCCAGTTCTAACTCTTGCTTCCTGACCTGCATACAGATTTCTCAGGAAGAGGGTCAGGTGGCTGGTATTCCCATCTCTTTCAGAATTTTTCAGTTTGTTGTGATCCAAAGGCTTTGGCATAGTCAATAAAGCAGAACTAGATGTTTTTCTGGAACTCTCTTGCTTTTTTGATAATCCAGCAGATGTTGGCAATCTGATCTGGTTCCTCTGCCTTCTCTAAATCCAGCTTGAACATCTGGAAGATCACAGTTCATGTACTGTTGAAGTCTAGCTTGGAGAATTTTGAGCATTACTTTACTAGCATGTGAGATGAGTGCAATTGTGCAGTAGTTTGAGTGTTCTTTGGCATTGCCTTTCTTTGGGATTGGAATGAAAACTGACCTTTCCAGTCCTGTGGCCACTGCTGAGTTTTCCAAATTTGCTGGCATACTGAGTGCAGCACTTTCACAGCATCATCTTTCAGGATTTGAAATAGCTCAACTGGAATTCCATCACCTCCACTAGCTTTGTTCGTAGTGAAGGTTCCTAAGGCCCACTTGACTTTGCATTCCAGGATGTCTCACTCTAGGTGAGTGATTATACCATCGTGATTATCTGGGTTGTGAATATCTTTTTTTATAGTTCATCTGTGTATTTTTGCCACCTCTTTTTAATATCTTCTGCTTCTATTAGGCCCATACCATTTCTGTCCTTTATTGAGCCCATCTTTGCATGAAATGTTCCCTTGGTATCTCTAATTTTCTTGAAGTGATCTCTAGTTTTTCCCATTCTATTGTTTTCCTCTATTTCTTTGCACTGGTCGCTGAGGAAGGCTTTCTTATCTCTCCTTCTATTCTTTGGAACTCTGCATTCAAATGGGTATATCTTTCCCTTTCTCCTTTGCTTTTCGCTTCTCTTCTTTTCACAGCTATTTGTAAAGTCTCTTCAGACAGCCATTTTGCTTTTTTGCATTTCTTTCTCTTGGGGATGGTCTTGATCCCTGTCTCCTGTACAGTGTCATGAACCTCCGTCCATAGTTCATCAGGCACTCTGTTTATCAGATCTCCATTTCTATATATATCTTAACTGGACTCACTCATGTTTAACCAGCTAAGATTAAATTTTCTCACCTCTGTTGCAGCTAAGGTGGTGATGTAACTAGTTTCTGGTCAATGAAAATGAATGGAAGTGACATTTCCAACAACTAGGTATTGCTCATAAAGCTGAAAAGTTCATGCCTTCCCAATCTCTCATTTCCACTTCTCAGGGATGGAGTGTAGATGAAGGGGTGAACTACTTATTGCTCTGTGCATGTTTGCGCATGCTAAGTCACTTCAGTCTTGTCCGACTCTTGGCGACCCTATGGACTGTAGCCCACTGGGTTCCTCTGTCCATGGGATTCTCCAGGCAAGAATATTGGAGTGGGTTGTCATGCCCTCCTACAGGGGATCATCCTGGCCCAGGGATCAAACCTGCATCTCTTATGTCTCCTGCACTGACAGGTAGGTTCTTTACCAACAGAGCCACCTAGGAAGCCCTTTGCTCTGTGGAGAAGGGCACTATTCTAGCAGTGGGTGGAGAAGGCAATGGCACCCCACTCCAGTACTCTTGCCTGGAAAATCCCATGGATGGACGAACCTGGTGGGCTGCAGTCCATGGTGTTGCTACGAGTCAGACACGACTGAGCCACTTCACTTTCACTCTTCACTTTCATGCATTGGAGAAGAAAATGGCAACCCACTCCAGTGTTCTTGCCTGGAGAATCCCAGGGACAGGGGAGCCTGGTGGGCTGCTGTCTATGGGGTTTCACAGAGTCAGACATGACTGAAGCAACTTAACAGCAGCAATAGCTAGCAGGGGGAGAGGAACAAGATGGAA
The DNA here is from genome assembly GCF_000754665.1 of Bison bison bison. Lineage (NCBI taxonomy): Eukaryota > Metazoa > Chordata > Mammalia > Artiodactyla > Bovidae > Bison > Bison bison. The sequence goes on along the minus strand of NW_011495084.1, from coordinate 6,194,675 downwards.
AACATCTGTGTCTCTAACACAGTGGAGATGGCACAGCAGCTCTGGAACAGAAACACACTACCAATTAAAAGAGAAGTAAAGAACTTTTTAAAGATACTGTGTTTTTTAGTCCCTTATTACAGAATTTAGTCTTTATTCTAACCATCACCCGTAACTTATCCCCAATTTGAAGTAAAAGTCTAATTTCACACATAGTCTGTGTGTGTGTGTGTTTATCAGCATATGTGTATGTGTATTTATAGTTTTTATTTTAAAAGTTTAAGCTAAGACAAAGATAAATATAGCGCTAAAGTTTAGTATAGAAATATAATTTTGTATGTGAGCTTTCAACTTTCTACAGATTTTAAAATCAGTTCCTAGGACTTTAGGAATGTATTCCACATTTACAAATGTGTCTTTAACAGTGCTTCCTAATTTGAAAATTTTGTTTATAACCATGTAGTGTGAGTTAATACTTGTTCTTAAGGGAAAAATAAATGTCTAGATTGAATGATGACTGTGTGAGAATAAGGTTCAAAAAGTTTTGGGTATTTTACCAATCTATATCCTGAATATTCTTCAACTGTAATTACATAAATTATCTCCTTTATCCTTCACAACAAATTTTATTTTAGCAAAAACTAAAATAAATAATAAGACGCAAAACAATATGGACAGATAAGAATATAGTAGATAACGTGATTTTTTTTGTTCTGTTGAGGAATGTAAGACATTTTTTTTCTATTTAGAAAAAAAAAGTCTGTGGTGCTTTTCAAAAGCTTGTGACTTTTGATTCACAGAGTTTCTAGCATTAATCCAGACCCTGAGGCTCTAATACTTGATACCTAATACCTCTAATACTTGGTACCCTGTGCACAGATGAGAAAATTGAGGCAGAGAGCCATGAAACAACTTGCAAAACAACCTGAATTTAGGAAATAAAATGATCTGAGATTTAAACAAACAATATTGCTACAGAGTAAGCTTTGCTTCTTCTACCATCTTAGGGTTGCATCCAACAAGCCATTTGTCATGGGACTTTTTGCCAAATAAGATTTGAGAAACATGATAGTGAACCATCAAATGTACAAAATATCCCCTTCTTATGAACAAAGCAAATTATGAAAGGCTAAATCTAAGTTGTATATGCTTATATATAAATGTATACCTATATTTTATATGGTTGTGAGAGTTGGACTGTGAAGAAGGCTGAGCACCAAAGAATTGATGCCTTTGAACTGTGGTGTTGGAGAAGACTCTTGAGAGTCCCTTGGACTGCAAGGAGATCCAACCAGTCCATTCTGAAGGACATCAGCCCTGGGATTTCTTTGGAAGGAATGATGCTAAAGCTGAAACTCCAGTACTTTGGCCACTTCATGCGAAGAGTTGACTCATTGGAAAAGACTCTGATGCTGGGAGGGATTGGGGGCAGGAGGAGAAGGGATGACAGAGGATGAGATGGCTGGAT
>NW_011495084.1:6190505-6193128 GCF_000754665.1 Bison bison bison | reverse complement strand
AGATGGCTGGATGGCATCACTGACTAGATGGACGTGAGTCTGAGTGAACTCCATGAGTTGGTGATGGACAGGGAGGCCTGGTGTGCTGCGATTCATGGGGTCGCAAAGAGTCGGACATGACTGACCGACTGAACTGAACTGAACTAATGCCATAGCAACACTGTACTAGTAAATGTCAGTGCCATTTCCTGGGGACAGGCAGAGGTGAACACACCTTTGTTCTGAAAAATTTGTTCAAATCTAGGAGAGTCTGCAAGTTGAAGAAGTTTGTATCAGGAGACATAATCAGGACCCTCTGATTAAGTATATTAAATATTTGAGTTGGATAGATATTTAAGTAGATATATATTTAAATTAGTATTCAAATGATTTAATCAAGATAGTAATAAAATGTGCAAAGAATTAGGAATTGGACACTTTATCTTTGGATCTCAAATAAGTCATTTAATAGGTGTAAGAATGGATAAAAATAAAGACCTTTTCCTCTCTCTGCTTCTAAAACCTTGATTTAATAATACCTACCCTTTAGGATCATTATCAATATTAAAGAGATAAAATTATGTAAAAATGATACAGATAGAGTACAGTTACACAGGTAGTTTTAGAAATTCCACTACGGGATTATAAATGGAGAGGAAGCTTTAGAGAACTTTGGGAGATCACTGTAAGTTAATGATTACTCAGGAAAACTATCAGAACTTCAGGAAATGAAGCAGGCTTGCCTAACAATAAAGCCATAAATAAAAGCAGAAGATTTGCCCCAAGCCATTAAGTGAAAAAATGAGGATTGCATCCTGGTGGTGGAGATCAGCAATGCACTGATCCTTTGGTCATGCACTTCTACAGGTATCAAGGATAGGAATACAAGGAAAAGTCACCTTTTCAAAGTAGAAAGTAATCCCTCAGTCATGTCCAACTCTTTGTGACTCCATGGACTGTTGCCTATCGGGCTCTTTATATATGGGATTTTCCAGGCAAGAATACTGGAGTGGGTAGTCATTCCATTCTCCAGGGGATCTTTCTGGCCAAGGGATGGAACCCTTCTTTATCTTCTGAGACACCAGGGAAGCCTTTCCAAAGTAGAAGATCCACATTAAGTAGAAACCTGAGATGATTAATTAATATATTTGAGTAAATGTTGCCACCTTTCTACTGATTTGAAAAGCTCTGTGACAGTCCTGGTTTGCCATATAGGGTCAAGCACTCTTTCACCCAATGTGAAGGAGAAGCTCATGATGTGAGCCTGATGTCTACTCAGAGAATGAGGACAAGGTGGTGTTCTCTCCTTATGACTTTTCCTTTGATTATAAAAATGTAGCCCAATTAGTTCTCAGGGCAGAGCCCTCTTGCTTACTCACTTATGTTCTTCACAAACATCCTATATTAACAAATCTACTTGTTCTTGCTGTTGTTCAGTCACCCAATTGTGTCTGACTCTTTGTGACCCCATGGACTTCAGCACGCCAGATCTCCCTGTCCCTCGTCATCTCCAGAAGTTTGCCCCAGTTCATGTCCATTGCATTGTTGATGCCATCCAGCCATCTCATCCTGTGGTGCCCTCTTCTCCTTCTACCCTCAATCTTTTCCAGCATCAGGGACTTTCGCAATGAGTCATCTTTTTGCATCAGATGACCAAAATACTGGAGCTTCAGCTTCAACATAAGTCCTACGAATGAGTATTCAGGGTTGCTTTCCCTTAAGACTGACTGGTTTGATCTCCTTGCTGTCCAAGGGACCTTCAGCAGTCTTCTCGTTCGAAGACATCAATTCTTTGGCATTCTGCTTTCTTTATGGTCCAGCTCTCACAACAGAATGTGATCTCTGAGAAGACCATAGCCTTGACTATATGGACCTTTGTTGGCAGAGTAATGTCTCTGCTTTTCAAAACTCTGTTTCCGCTTGTTTGTCACAGCTTTCCTGCCAAGAAGTAATCATCTTCTGATTTCATAGCTTCAGTCACCATCCAGAGCAATTTTAGAGCCCAAGAAGAGGCTCTACTTCTCTTACTTCCTACTTCCACATTTTCCCCTTCTATTTGCCATGAAGTAATGAAATGGCAACCCACTCCAGTATTCTTGCCTGGAGAATCCCACGGATGGCGGAGCCTGGTGGGCTGCCGTCTATGGCGTCGCACAGAGTCGGACACGACTGGAGCGACTTAGCAGCAGCAGCAGCAGCAATGGGGCCGGATGCCATGATCTTAGGTTTTTTTAAATATTTAGTTTTAAGCCGGCTCTTTCATTCTCCCCCTTACCCTCATTAAGAGGCTCTTCAGTTCCTCTTAGACTTCTTGCCTATCACTTTACCTCTCACTAAATTCCTTCTGTGAGGAGACATAAAGAACCTGAACTTCATTAAATCTTGAGACAAGTTGTGCAATTTCAATCGGAAGATTGTGGGTTCAAGTTTCATGTGAGGTGCGGTTTCAAAAGCACCTCATACTGTGTGAGATCCATAATACTACTTAGGAAATCCTCACCCTTGCAACCTCCTGTATTATCATTTTGGTTGATTACATATATATATATATATATATATATCAGTTCAGTTCAGTTGCTCAGTTGTGTCCGACTCTTTGCGACCCCATGAAGCGCAGCATGCCAGGCCTCCCTGTCCATCACCA
>NW_011495084.1:6189891-6190405 GCF_000754665.1 Bison bison bison | reverse complement strand
GCATCAATTCTTCAGTGCTCAGCTTTCTTCACAGTCCAACTCTCACATCCATACATGACCACAGGAAAAACCATAGCCTTGACTAGACGGACCTTTGTTGGCAAAGTAATGTCTCTGCTTTTGAATATGCTATCTAGGTTGGTCATAACTTTCCTTCCAAGGAGTAAGCGTCTTTTAATTTCATGGCTGCAGTCACCATCTGCAGTGATTTTGGAGCCCCCAAAAATAAAGTCTGACACTGTTGCCATTGTTTCCCCATCTATTTCCCATGAAGGGATGGGACCAGATGCCATGATCTTCATTTTCTGAATGTTGAGCTTTAAGCCAACTTTTCCACTCTCCATTTTCACTTTCATCAAAAGGCTTTTTAGTTCCTCTTCACTTTCTGCCATAAGGTAGTGTCATCTGCATATCTGAGGTTATTGATATTTCTCCTAGCAATGTTGATCTTCCAGTCCAGCGTTTCTCATATATACATTCTTAAATCTAAATTCTTAATTCCTACAGCTTCTAA
>NW_011495084.1:6184939-6189791 GCF_000754665.1 Bison bison bison | reverse complement strand
TTTTCTGAATGTTGAGCTTTAAGCCAACTTTTCCACTCTCCATTTTCACTTTCATCAAAAGGCTTTTTAGTTCCTCTTCACTTTCTGCCATAAGGTAGTGTCATCTGCATATCTGAGGTTATTGATATTTCTCCCAGCAATGTTGATTCCAGCTTGTGTTTCTTCCAGTCCAGCATTTCTCATATATACATTCTTAAATCTAAATTCTTAATTCCTACAGCTTCTAATGAATCTTACCTATTTCTTTTTACTGTGATAAATTTGAATTATCTGGTCAGTGTAAAATTCACGTAGTTCTTCTTTTCTACGATAGTAAACATAAAACAGTAAAAGTGAAGATATTTTTCCTTTTGAGATTTGTTCTCTTCACAATAGACTATCAAATGCATCATGATTTACAAGGAACAATGATATGACCCAGAAGCATATTTGTCTATGTGATACAGTTCTAACACTGGTTCTTATGCTGTTACATCCGCATTTTTTTCTTTCTGATTGAAGACATATGGATTTACAGAGTTCTCAATGTGTTTTTTTTTATGTGTGTGTGCTCTGTCATGTCCGATTCTTTTGCCACCCCATGGACAGTAGCCCACCAGACTCATTTGTCCATGGAATTTTTCAGGCAAGAATATTGGAGTGAGTTGCCATTTCCTACTCCAGGGGATCTTCCTGACCCAGGGGTTTGAACCTGCATCTTCTTTGTATCCTGCATGGGCAGGTGATTCTTTACCACTGTGCCACCTGGGAAGCCCAGAGTTCTTAATACAGTGAGTAAATTGGGTTTGTTTCTAATAAGAATCGCAGAATCTACACTCTCCTAGTTTTATTGTTTCCCAAACTCAAATAAAAATGTTATATGTAAAAAAATGGTTTATAGTAGACATGATTATGTCATGTTATTTCATACAAGTCCAATGGTTAGGAATCCACCTGCCAGTGTAGGGGACACAGGTGCGATTCCTGGTCAGGGGAGATCCCACATGCTGTGGAGCAACTAAGCCCGTGCACTCTACAGCCTGTGCTCTGCAACTGGGGAAGAGCTCCTGCTCACCACAGCTAGAGAAAGCCCATGCACAGCAACAACCCCAGCACAGCCAAAAATAAATAAATAAAAATTTAAAGAAAAGAATCTCTGAAAGTGAATTATTTAAGCTGCCTTTAAATGGACTTGGTAATATCTAACTAAATTCTCAATCTTGTTCTTTATTGTGATGGTGACAGAGGAAGGTGTTTGTGATTCTAGAACTACCCCTTTTCACATCACATGGCAGAACAGGATTTAGCCATAGACTATAAAATGACAGAGACAAAGGAATAGAATGATCGTATCTCTTCTACACATACCTTTTCAAATTCAATTTCACAATGATCTCTGGAAAACATACTCCTCTGTGATACTGCATACCCCTCTTTGTTACTCTCACTCTAGTTTTCTCTGTTTTCTTTGCTTCTTTTTTTTCTTCCCTTAACAATCTGCAGGATCATTACAACACACTTGAAAACTCCAGTTGCCTGGATCAATATTTCTGTCTGTTTCATTTTGCTTAAATCCTTCTACACACTGTTGCAGGCCAGCAGAGTCACATAAGCACGGTCACATGTTTTTCTGTTGCTAAGGGCAACACTACAGATGGCAAAAACTGGCTATTGTACATCACATGTTACACACACAGACGCATGATGGTTTGAAACAGCTTAAACCATTCAAGGGCAGTTTGCATCTAATAAGTGTTAGGATTTTATATTCCATGTGATCACACGACCTTTAGATACTATGTGGAATCCAGTTAACTAAAATGACTTCCTCTCTGTTACTGTGACAGCAATTAATTAATTGCATTTGTGACTTGGCTGAACTTCATTTCAAAGACAATAAGAAACATATAGAATATGTAATATACAAGATTATGTGTAAAAAGTTTATATTGTCAAGTTTATATTACATTTGAATTTCTAATGTCCATATCTCTGCTAAGTCCATTGTATTATGTGTGTTGTCTTTTGATTTTACTTTGAATAAAATGATTCAGATTTGAGGATCCCATATTCTTCTAAAAATACTTATAACTGGAGATCCATATATATATGTGTGTGTGTGTGTGTGTGTGTGTGTATAAGCAGATGACATTTATTACATAAATATATACATATATAAAATCATATAAACATTATTAAATTATAAATCCTTATTTTTTTTTGAGAGTGTGAAAAACTATTCCTTCATGGATCAGTTTCTAAGTGCTTGGCTTTGTCTAGATTTTGTTCTTTCTGAACAGTGGTCAATCATTTTGGTGAACAAAATTGAACAGGTTTTCTTGGAAAAATTTGAATGTGATTTTCATGCAATGAAAGTTGAATCTCAAGTTAAGTCTCTATGGATAAAGACAATTGCAAAGCAGAAGCAATTATTCAGCTAATTCAGAAGAGAAGATGAAGCACATCACCTAATCTAACTCACAGAGACATTACCTGGTTTCACATCACTACTGCAGATATGAATTCTTAATATTACTAAAGAACAGAATCCTCTGAAACCTCTGATTATCTGGGAACACCAAATGATTTTGGCGAGGGTACCACTTATCTCTGTCTGTATCATGTCTGTCTTCTCCATTTTTTTTTTTTTTGGTGAAGTCAAAAGAAGATGGATTTAAATCAGAAATCCAGGTTTGAATTTCTCCTCTTCCACTGACTGTGACTCTAAAATGATATTACAGTTTGTTTAATTGCTCTGAGTCTCAGTTTCCTCATATGCTAACGACATAAAACAATAACAGAGGGGTTTGGAACATTCACATGTAAATATGATTTTAAATGATACATTTTTATATAAATATGTTGTTGTTAGCTGCTGGTTTATTGTTTTAGGACTTCACCAGACATAGTATCCATTAAAAAAAAATCAGATCAGAGCAAAACAGAAAAAAAACAGAACAAAGAAAAAGCCACAAATTAACAACATTTGAGTTTTGAAATGAAAATACTGCCTAACAGCATAATTTGAAATTTTATCTAAAAGATAAATATTCACATTTGTTTTTACACATAATTGAGGAATCTATCTCATAATGTAACAAATAATGGTATATAAAATAAAGACAATAAATTTTTCAATTATTGATTTATGGGAATAATCATATCATTCAGAACTCAGAGTCCATGCTTTTATTTTACCTTGCCTACACATATATCATTTTCCATAAGAGTCCTTAATTAAAATTGGGAAAATTGAACTATTTAGTAACATTCATTTGGCTAATCAGTATGTGCTTGTTTTAGCTAATTGAATTGCAAATAATGGGAACAAATTATATATTTAAATATTTGATTCAGTTATTCAGAGAATCATATTTTTGAGAGATATAATCATCTCAGGAGATCATCCAGCCCTGTCATATACTGCAAATATTATCAGTCACATTTATAAATGAGATAGGTTGAATAAGATTGTGAAATAACTTGGAAGAAGTAGGATTATAATTCATATTTCTGCAATTTTCATAACTTTTCAATGGAGCAGGAACATACTTTTAGAAAAATTTCCCTTGAAAATAATTTAGATGATTCTATTTTGCTTCTCTTATACAGCCCCTTTGTAAATGCTCAAACTTTCTCTCAGAGGAGATGAGACACAGATTTTAGTTGGGGATGTTAATTTTAGATACCTGGTCCCTGTGCAGCCACCTAAACTTAGTGTGAAGTTCCTAAGTTCAAAGATCGTACAACGCTCTAGTCTTTGGGAGGCACTCTTTCGAGTCTTGCTTCTAGCAGGGATCCTGTCTCTTCTGCCTTCCCTGTTTGATCTCAGGTCACTTTAGACATAAGTCTTGGCCCCTTCAATACTTTGCACAAGCAGTCCACTTGGTCTGCAGATTTTATGAGCTGCAGGGCATTCAACTGGAGACTTGTGAGAAAAAGTCATTGCTGGAACAGGTGACAATCTTCCAAGCTGCTCCACCAAACCCCACTCTCTTTCCTCTCTTTCTAGCTTGGCTCTAGCTCTTATCCCTAAAGTTACCTCCTAAAACGCGTGATTCCTTTTCAAGAGCGAAGAGCGAATTCAGTTCCCTTTGGCCCTAAACTCAAATTTGCATTTCAAAACTCGCCAAGGAACTCACTGCCCCTATGCAGGTGTACAACTACATTGTTTCAAAAGAATTTGCATTGTATCCATATATTAAAAATATAAAATAAAAACTTTTGCTCATGCCTTGATGTGGAGAGCAAGAGGAAAGGATGAGCTACAATCTGAGACGCGGCAGACCCTGGGAGAAGCACATCTCCAGAGACACTGAAAAATCCATCTGTGGTTAACTGATGCTGATGGCTCCTCTCATGGTCTGAGGAGAGGAGGCTAGCCCCTGGCATTTCTGCTCTAGATGAAGCTTAAGCTCGGGATTCCTTTCACTAGTCACATCTCCACTTGATTCCCAAAGTGAGATGTTACTCTCCAGTCTGGGTAGTTCAGTGTTGTCCATCAACACTCATCAGTTCAGATAAGTTCAGTCTCTCAGTTGTGTCCGACTTTGTGACCCCATGAATTACAGCATACCAGGCCTCCCTGTCCATCACCAACTCCTGGAGTTCACTCAAACTCACGTCCATTGAGTCAGTGATGCCATCCAGCCATCTCATCCTCTGTTGTCCTCTTCTCCTCCTGCCCCCAATCCCTCCCAGCATCAGGGTCTTTTCCAATGAGTCAACTCTTCACATGAGATGGCTAAAGTACTGGAGTTTCAGTTTTAGCATCATTCCTTCCAAAGAACATCCAGGACTGTTCTCCTTCAGAATGGACTGGTTGGATCTCCTTGCAGTCCAAGGGACTCTCAAGAGTCTTCTCCAACACCAC
>NW_011495084.1:6165771-6184839 GCF_000754665.1 Bison bison bison | reverse complement strand
AAGGGAGAAATATCAATAACACCAGATATGCAGAAAACACCACCCTTATGGCAGAAAGTGAAGAGGAACTAAAAAGCCTCTTGATGAAAATGAAAGAGGAGAGTAAAAAAGTTGGCTGAAAGCTCAACATTCAGAAAACTAAGATTATGGCATCTGGTCCCATCACTTCATGGGAAATAGATGGGTAAACAGTGGAAACAGTGTCAGACTTTAGTTTTTGGGGCAACACTCATCAGCTGTTGCCTATTCTTAATTATGGCAGTGAGATGGTACTTGATCTTCACTGTGTCCTAACTGGGTTTAGCTGCCACTAAATAATCAAGATTTAACTAATTCTTGTTTTTAAATTTGATTTTTTTTTAAACTGAGGTACAACTGACATATATTTATTTAGATGTACAGCATAATGCTTCCCTAGTGGCTCAGATGGTAAAGAATCTGCCCAAACTGCAGGAGACTTGGGCTTCATCCCTGAATTGGGAAGATCCCCTGGAGAAGGGAATGACAACCCACTTCAGTATTCTTGCCTGGAGAATTCCATGGACAGAGGAGCCTGGCGGGCTATAGTCCATGGGGTCACCAAGAGTCAGACACAACTGAATGACTAACACTTTCACAGCATAATGATTGAATATTCATAAACACTGTGAAATGATTACCATAAGTCTAGTTATCATCCATTACCATATAAAGTTATCCGTTCTTTTTCTTGTCAAGAGAACTTTTAAGATTTATTCTCTTAGCAAGTTTCAAAGACGCAATACAATATTATTATTTCTTTGACCTTATCACCCACTGCTTAATGAATTTGAGTGAACTGATTTACCAGACTGAATTGATCCTTAAAAGAATCATCTGATAGGATAATACTGTAAAAAAAAAGAAAAAAAGCTACTAATACTTATTATTATGTATAAGAAAAAGGTAATTTTTAAAATGGATTCAATCTCTTATTTGAATTGCATTCAAGAAAATTTAATTTTTCTGTATTAATAGATTTCCTCATGTCAGTGAAGAGTAAAACAAGCATACAATAACTTGAGAATTAAGAACATCCTCAATTTAATAATTTGATTATTAATCAACCTTCAGTGATGATGTTTTATCCCCTTTTTCTGTTTTCTCTCAGTACCAAATTTTGTTTTGACCATCTGTCCCTCAATTTCTTTTCAAAAGGTCAGTATTGTAACTATTCAACTGCACATTTATCTCAACTTGTGTATATTTAATGTCTGCTATTTTCCAGACCTTTTCTTTGCTATTGGAATTAGAGAGAAGTATACAGGAGGCTTTTCACTTGAAACAGATAAAATATGCTTAGGGAAATAAAATTTAACCACAAGAACAATTTGGAGGGACTTCCCTTGTGGTCCAGTAGTTAAGATTCTGAGCTCCCAAGGTGGAAGGAGGGTATAAGTTCAATCCCTGGTTGGGGAAATAAGATCTCACATGCTTCGGCCAAAAAAAGAAAAAATTCTAAAATACAAACAAACAAAAAGGAACAGTTTGGAGAACAACAAATAAGCATTGTATATGTAAGATCAATCAGACTTTCATTTTTTTTTCCAGGCCACAAAACATTATTGAGTCTCTTGTTTTTGTAAGGCATGGTGCTAGATGCTTGGGATATAATGCTGGAACACACAGACACAGTACTTGCCCTTGTGAAAAGGAACAAATATTAGACAAATAACTGCAAGAAGTAGGCAGTGATTAAAATGATCATAAGCACTGCAAAGTGCCATATGCTGTGAGCCTCAGCAATAAAGCAACCTAGTTTGGAGAAGTTGAGGAAGTTACATATAAGTTGGTAGGTACAGAGAAGAGAAAAGAAAAGTAAATGAAACAAAGAAGAACATGGGAAAACACTGTCTAAAGAAGATTAGGGGGCTTCCCTGGGAGAAGGGCACGGCAACCCACTCCAGTACTCTTGCCTGGAAAATCCCATGGATGGAGAAGCCTGGTAGGCTACAGTCCATAGGGTCGCAAAGAGTCGGACATGACTGAGCGACTTCACTTTTCACTTCACTTTCACTGGTAGCTCAGATGGTAAAGCATCTGCCTGCAACGCGGAAGACCTGGGTTTGATCCCTGGGTCGGGAGGATCCCCTGGAGAAGGCAATGGCAACCCACTCCAGTATTCTTGCCTGGAAAATTCCATGGACGGAGGAGCCTGGTAGGCTGCAGTCCATGGGATCGCAAAGAGTCGGACATGACTGAGCAAGTTCACTCACTCAAGAAGATTAGGGCATTTGAGGAGGCTAGTGATCCCAGGTGAGGGTGCAGGGAGGAGCAAGAGATGATTATGAAGAGTGGCCAGATTCCACAGGACGCTGTAGGCCACAGCGTTTTGGATTCCAGCCTAAGTGCGGTAAAAATGTACTGACAGAACTTTAACCAGGGGAGTAAGTACTGTGGTCAAATTTGCCTTTTCAATGCCATTTTGACTACTAAGAATAAACTATAGGTAGTGAAGAAGGATAGTCATACTCTGTGTAGTACAGAAGGAAGACACGCTCAGGATAGTGGCAGTGTCAGCAGAGATAAGTAAGGGAATTTAAATAGAAGTAAGAGTCCTTGGTTATGGGCTGCAAATGTGAGGTAAAGGGGAGGAAAGTATGAGGAAAGCCCCCCAGATTTCTGGCAGGAGCACAGTGGAATAGTAAACCAGACAAGGAAAGATTCCTGTGAATAGGTTTATAGAGGATGTGAGTCAGGAGAGAGAGGGTTCAGGTGGAGAGCTATTAGGGAAGAGTAACAGGGAACATGTCCTTGGTGCTGGACACATTATTGGCGATACTTACGGATAGGCTGAGTATTCAGAGTAACTAGAATTCTTGAATGTTAAAGTCTTGATTCTGTAGGAAACGGAGAGCAATTCACCATCTGGATAAACAAATGACATACTAGCTATATATATATATATATATTTTTTTTTTTTAATAAAGCACATAGTATTTAGAATTTTAAGACACTGAAGACAGACATACAGATTGTGAAACTATTGTGAAATGAATAGGCCAAAGGCAAAGTATCTAATAAGAAATAGACTAAACAGTATGGCAAATTAACTATACTTCGATATAAAAAGAGAGGAAAAGAAAGAAAATGGACTAACAACATGAATCAGTAATTCACAAGGAGAAGTATCAATGGCCAGTAAATATTTAAAAATGATTATCAGTATTCAAATGGCTGGGAATTAAAACAAGTTTTGAGAAAATGTAAGGTGGGAAAATTCACAGAAGAATAAAGAGAAAGAAGAGAAGACCGAAGACTGAGCTTAAGGTCTCCCTGGTCCAAAACTGGCTTTTAGCATTCTCTATAATAGAGATAATAGGATTTGTATTTAAAGTCACTAACTAGAGAGCTAATGTTTTTTAACAGCTGCATATACACTCACTAGATGAGATTATAAATTAACTTGCTTAAAGCTATTTACTTGAGTTATTTCTGGGCATTGTGCCTTTAGTGAGGAGACATGCCAGATATAATTTATATTATGTAGGTATTAAGGACAAATCTTGTGATGCTGTTGGCCTGTGTTTCAAAAAAAATTTTTTTTATTTAAAAAAAATTCCTAAATTATGCTTTTTAATGATTACTTGGTCAACTGGGTTTTACTTTGGATTAATTAATTTCAGAACCTAGTATCTTATGACATTACACAAAGACTGTTAATTGGAGATAATTTGCTAACTATTGGTTCAGCAGGGGAGGTACAATAAAACCTATTCTAGAACTTGTCTTCTAGGAATTTATAATTCTTTTTTGAAAATATTTCAAATAAAAATACATAATCAGTGTTTGGAATTTTAAAGGAAAATTATTTTGCTTAAAATTATTGTTACCAATGTAAGTGACATTTTATTTGTTAGCATAAATCTTATAAATATCTTACCTTCCTCCACTAGAATATAAGAGTGGGAACAGACTATTGTGCCTGATTTTACTAAAGACTAACAATGAGTTGCTTATTAAGCAATAATTGAGTGTATGATGCATATTTTATCATCTGTTATCTCAGAAAGAGGTCCAGAACAAAGATATGTGATACTAATTTTTTTAATTTACAGTATGTAAACCATGATAATAACAGGTCATATTTCCATCTCAAACTAGGCTGCTTTCCCTGAAACTTTATTTTGAAAATTATCAAACTTACAGAAAAGTATTGTATAGTAAATAAACATGTACCCACCACCCAGATTCTATGATTAACTTTTTACTGTTCTTGCTTGATCACACAATTATCTAACCATCCCACTAGCCATCTCTTCAGCATCTTATTTTTTGATGGTTTTTCAAACAAATTGCAGACATCAGTATGTTTCCCAAATATTTAAGCATGCATGGTTCAGATAGTAAAGAATCTGCCTGCAATGCAGGAGACCTGGGTTCGATCCCTGGGTTGGGAAGATCCCCTGGAAGAAGGCATGGCAACCCACTCCAATATTCTTGTCTGGAGAATCCTTATGGACAGAGGAGCCTGGTGGGCTACAGTCCATGGGGTTGCAAAGAGTCAGACATGACCAAGCAACTAAGCACATCACAGCACTAAGTAAAGTTTTACAGAGTAATTTTTTTTCTTTTGAAGTAAAATTTATATACAATGAAATGCAAAAACCTTAAGTGGACAGTTCAGTAAACTCATGTACCATTCACAGTACATACTCTAGTGCAATCCCAAGTTCCTCTCAAGATACAGAAGATGACCACAACCTCAGAAAGTTCTCTCATTTTCCTCAGACAATCCTTGCACCCAGCATCCCGGAAATAATCATTATTCTTTCATTGCCCATAGATTAGTCTTTCTTCTTCCAGAAATTCATATAGATCATATAGTATGGACTCTTTTGTGTATGATTTCTTTCACTTGGCAGTATGTGTTTGAGAGTCCTTCATGTTACTCATGCATTTTTTACTGCTGAGTAGTATTCCACTCATAGATAAGCCCCAGCTTATTTATTTATTGTACTATTGGTGAGCATTTGGGCTGCTTCTAGTTCTGTGCTATTACAAATTAGTTGCTGTAAACATTCTTGTATATTTTTCTGTGTGTGTGAACATATGTTTTCATTTCTCCTGAGTAAATTCAGGGCCACAGGGTAGGTATACACTTAATTTTATAAATATTACCAGAGCTTTTTGAATGTGATTGTACCACTCTCCACTCCCACCAATAATGTATGAGGGCTGAGTTAGGTCTACATTCTCATCCACATTTGATTTTGCCAGCCTTTTTTTTTTTTTAATAAATATTAGACATTCTGATAGTTGTAATATATTAAAAATGACTCCTGTATTCCTAAGTTATTCTTTTACAGGTCACAGAAAGTGTTTCATTCTAGTTAAAATAAATTCCAAGATACAAACAATCCTATGAAACCAATGATTCTTTTTCCTATTTTTTTTATGTTCCCATATGCAGGATACCACAGTCTTAGAGGGTTTTTGCACTAAAAATAACAAAGGAATAAGGGGATAAAGAATTTTAAGTAAGACTGCCCCTCTCACCCTCTAGACTCCATCAGAATTCAAGAGGGAGCCCAGAACATATGCTCCATGTGAGACCACCCCTTGCTGACCTCAGCGAACTTTTTAGCCCACCCAGTGTTATGCATCCTTCTGTTGCAACAAGGATGTGAGGCCATCTTGTCTATTCTCCTCCTCTCATCTCAAGTTCCCCTGTGGTTGTAAGGGCATTGGGACAACTCCAACATATAACAAATATTTTGTATGTTTTTTTTGGATTTTGCCACTAGTATACAACCTCTATGATGGCTGAGTTTTTTTTTTTTTTTTTTTTGTTTTTGTTCACTGCTGTATCCTCAGTGCCTAGAGTATCTAGCACATAGTACGTGTTTAATAAGTGAGTATTTGTGGAATGAATAAGTTGCCCTTGACGAAGAAGTCTCACGTCCTAGAATGGGAAAAATTCTTACATACAGATGAGAAAAGCAAACATACAGGTTACTTAAGGATTTGCTATGGTTCGTACTAGTTACTGGGCTTTCCTGTGACTCACAAGACAAAGAATCTGCCTGCAACGTGGGAGAGCCAGGTTTGATCCTTGGTCAGAAAGATCCTCTGGAGAAGGGAATGGCAACCCACTCCAGTATTCTTGCCTGGAGAATTCCATGGACAGAGAAGCTTGGTGGCTACAGTCCATAGGGTTGCAAAGAGCTGGACACAACTAAGAAACTAATTCCTTTTCACATACATACTAGTTACTCAGTGGAAGTGTTAAACCTTTGATCAGGTGTCCTGGCTAATTGAACCTTGGGTCAAAGTTGGAATATCCTTAGTATTCACTCTCCTCCAGTATCCTTGACTGGAGAATCCCATGGATAGAGGATCCTGGCAGACTACAGTCCATGGGGTTGCAAAGAGTCGGACACAACTGAGTGACTAAGCACACACCTTCTGTAGAGATAAATTCTCTTATGTTTTTGATATTCTAGTTTTTGATTGACATTTCCAGGGATAATGAGAATGTTAACAGGATGTTAAAACAAGATTCTTCTTGTCTGGGCTTCTGGGCCACTCTTTTCAGTGTCCTATACTATTAAATTAATTAATCATCACAATGAACTTACAAAGCAGGCAGCGTTAATACCAGTTGGGAAAGAACATTTTATAGAAGAGGAAACCAAGCTAGTAAAGTTAAGTAAGTTGGAACTTCAAGGTGAAGAATCCAGCCCCAGAGTCTGAGCAGGGAGAGGCTTTGATGAGTCTCTCAGAAAATATGAAATATGTCTCCTAAGGTTAGGAAGTATATTAGATTTGTTCTAGGCTCTCAGCTGTGAATCTAAATGGAGGAGATGGGCTGGGCGGCTGCCTCACAGGCAAGGATTGACTTTCCCCCTCAGTACTTATAAGAGCAAAGGATGTCTCAGTGTTTCTTGAGGGCTACGTGTGGATCACATGTAAAAGAGAGCTAACATGCAGATAAATTAGGTCTTGGCCAGTGGCATAATTTTAGAAGAGCAGAAGCACCTCAGCATTAAGTGATAGATAGCACTATATTCTTTGGGCTTGCAAGATTAAGCAAGAATCTACAAAAGAGAGAGGCAATTGCTCAGACTGAGGGAACTACCTCTGAATAAGGAAGCTCTGAAGAATGTACACACACAGCTAAACAGGACATGGTCAGTTTTAGATATCTGGTACGTGCATAAAGAATGAACCTGGGAACCAAGAATACCAGCCAAGGAAGACCTGGCTTGCTCCTCTCTTTCTATTTCAACCCTGAGGTAGCACAGCTATGATGAAAAGGAGAGCTGAGAGAGATTGGCTATAACTGTGAATGAAATCAACAGCTTTTACTACTACATAGAAACAGATGTTCTAAACATTGAATTGATGCTCTTTTGTGATGTCTATTTAAGGCAGTTTTAATGACCTACAGGTAAGATGTAAAATCACCAGATTGCCCATGTTTTCACCTAGAGGCAAGAAAGTTCTCCCCCTAGAGGCAAAAACAAAAGCCACTTTCTGATTTCTTTTCACGGCACCCACTTGTTCGACCTTACAGGAAGGACCTTGAACATCCAGGGATTACTAAGGTCATGATCCAGTTCTTTAATCCTCATTAAGTGTTGGAGATCTCGTTACTCATGTTGTTATCAAACAAGGCCATACACAAAGCCAGTGGCCAGATGAGAGAGCCGAGACAGCCTTATCCCACTTACTTGGAAACTCTGTCCCAGAATTACACTGCCAAAACTGTGGCTGCATTCTGTGCAGATCTGGATCATACAAATTTGAGCTCTTGTGATAGGAACTATCAAGTCTCACTTTCTGATACAAATCCCACAAGTAAAAATGACTCTTAAGTTATGAACCACATAATTTCAGAGCATTATTTATAACCAGTTTATGTCACTGCCACAAGATGGGCAGTGATGGTCTACTATCATCAGAAAAAAATCTAAAACTTTCTGGGTTTTCAATTAGGTAGGTTATGAGGAGCAAGATTTCTTACGTATAATTTACTACCCTGAGTATTTCAAGTTATGTTGTCTAAGGTGGCAGTGGAGAAGCAAGAGGCAGGTTTCAACCCGTTTTGTGAAAACTTAAGAGCTCTGTCTACAGAACCATGGTGTGTCAGTTGTGTCTGACTCTTTTGTGACCCTATGGAACTATAACACATCGGACTCCTTCACCCCTGGGATTCTCCAGGCAAGAATTCTCCAGGGGATCTTCCTGAGCCAGGTATCCAACACACATCTTTTACACCTTCTGCATTGGCAGGTGGGTTCTTTATCCCTAGAACCACTTGGGAAGTGCTACAGAACCACAGCACAAATTTTTAAAGGCCTCTCTTGGGACTCAGGAAATATGCATAAATTCTACACCTAGTTCTGCTTCTTAACAAGTAAGTGATGTCAGCTACCTTA
Organism: Bison bison bison; assembly: GCF_000754665.1. Lineage (NCBI taxonomy): Eukaryota > Metazoa > Chordata > Mammalia > Artiodactyla > Bovidae > Bison > Bison bison. Next base: position 6,176,437 of record NW_011495084.1, on the reverse strand, counting down.
CTTGCTTCTCTGTAACCATGGACATCAATAAATGGGATTCATTCATTCTATTCCATTCATGTATTCCCTCATTCACTAGTGAACAGTTTTGAGTGTCTACAGTGAGTCAGTGCAATAAGAATGCAAACAGGAATATATCCTGATTACTGGTAAAACAGGACTCATAACACCTTATAGGGAATAGAAATGTGTGTAATAATATCTCGAATCTCCTTTAGGCTAAAACTGTGTAATTTTGATTGCTCTTGATGTCCCAGCACAAACTGAAATTCAAAATGAAAAAGACAAGCTGTATATTGATTTCATTTTTGTCATAACCTTGAAGTTATTTAGAGATCAGCATAGTTTCAAATTTGACTGCTTGCTTTGCTAGTGTGATAGCATCCCTGTAGAGTTGTGTAATGCTCAGTGAAATGCTCCCTGAGTGGCAATATGATCACTGTGCAGAGGCAGCTTTCACATGCAATGCTGTGCTGACTTGGAGAATGGCCTCTCCATAGGTTTTAATACCTCCACATGGGTGTTAACAAATTGAATGATGAATTGGAATACTTTAATTATGACAAAATTCTATTTCACTTTTGTAAGCCAGAAAATCAGTTTTCATTCTTTCTATGGAATCTAAAGAAAACGATGTTTGGGGGTTGATGAGAGGAGACAAGAGGCTTAGAGAGAAATTTTCATTATGTTCAGATTTCACAATGGGGTCTGAAGACAATCTGCTCCAAAAATCTTGAAGAGCTTATTTTAAAAAAAAAAAAAAAACAATTTCAAAGGTTTACCCAGTCCGAGAGAATGAGAATTTTTGACGCAGGTCTGGGGACTCCTTAACATGCTCCCTGTTGTAGTTCTTACTTACCCTGAACTTCGTGGATCACATGTTCTAATCCTGCTCCCTTATTTTGTAGATGATAAAAGTGAGGCACTGAGAGGTTAAGGGATCTGTTCTTTCTAAAAACCAAAGGAGAAAAGCGAGAATGGTTTTGTGAATAGATTTCGAAGTGGAAGAGAAGAGGGACTTTCCTCACCGTCCAGTGAAAGACTTTGTCTACCAGTGCAGGTACCATCCCTGGTCAGAAACCTCAGACCCCACAGGCCTTGTGGCCAAAACAATGTGAGACATAAAATTAGAGCAACATTGTAACAGATCCAGTAAAGACTGTACAAAATGGTCCACATCAAAAAAACATTTAAAATGGAAAAGAAGAAAAAGAAAAAAGTATGAGGAACATAGGGACACTTTTCATAGCCCGTTTTTTTTTTTTTTTCTTTTTTTCCTGTGGATCTAGGATGACGATATTCATTTCTTTCCATCCTTCTCGAAAAATTCCTTCAGTTGTTCACAGTTCAATTGGAATTTTAAATGCTGCTAACCTAAATTCAGCTTCAAATCATTTGACAAGTAAGACAAATAAAGTCATAATAACTCTATTTTCTCAGCATGTGTCATCTTAAGTTGAACCACAATCAAAGCAGAAACAGAGGGAATACCACTTTGGTACAAACAATTGAATATATTTAAAATCTCCTTTCTCATGGATTATCTGGGTGACACAGTTGCACTTATTAAATTAAAACAGTATGTACTTATGAACTAAAACATAGTTTAGTTCATAATTACCCATCTTAAAATAGTTACTATACATTTTTGGAATTAATCATAAAAAATGAGTAAAATATCTTAGTCTCTAAAAACTTAATCTACAAAATTATCATCTATAACAAACACACTAGTTCTGCTTTAATCCATCCTCTCCTTATTTTTGATAAATGAGAAAGCAACATGCACTTCACATAATAGGTATACAGCTGATGTTTAATGATTGTGTAAGCCATAAGCTATGCTTTGTTAAAGGAGATTTTGAATCATCACTGAATTAATATAAATAAAAATATTTTTAATATTGCTAGTACAAAAAAGATCTTCATGACCCAGATAATCATGATGATGTGATCACTCACCTAGAGCCAGACATCCTGGGATGTGAAGTTAAGTGGGCCTTAGGAAGCATCACTACTAACAAAGCTAGTGGAGGTGATGGAATTCCAGTTAAGCTATTTCAAATCTTAAAAGATGATGCTGTGAAAGTGCTGCACTCAATAGGCCAGCAAATTTGGAAAACTCAGCCGTGGCCACAGGAGTGGAAAAAGTCAGTTATCGTTCCAATCTCAAAGAAAGGCAGTGCCAAAGAATGATCAAACTACCGCACATTGCACTTATCTCAGTTCAGTTCAGTTCAGTCACTCAGTCGTGTCCGACTCTTTGCGACCCCATGAAGCGCAGCACGCCAGGCCTCCCTGTCCATCACCAACTCCTGGAGTTCACTCAAACTCACGTCCATTGAGTCAGTGATGCCATCCAGCCATCTCATCCTCTGTCGTCCCCTTCTCCTCCTGCCCCCAATCCCTCCCAGCATCAGAGTCTTTTCCAATGAGTCAACTCTTCGCATGAGGTGGCCAAAGTACTGGAGTTTCAGCTTAGCTTCATTCCTTCCAAAGAAATCCCAGGGCTGATCTCCTTCAGAATGGACTGGTTGGATCTCCTTGCACTCCAAGGGACTCTCAAGAGTCTTCTCCAACACCACAGTTCAAAGTATCAATTCTTCAGCACTCAGCTTTCTTCACAGTCCAACTCTCACATCCATTCGTGACCACTGGAAAAACCACAGCCTTGATTAGAGGGACCTTTGTGGACAAAGTAATATCTCTGCTTTTGAATATGCTATCTAGGTTGGTTATAACTTTCCTTCCAAGGAGTAAGCATCTTTTAATTTCATGGCTGCAATCACCAGCTGCAGTGGTTTTGGAGCCCAAAAAAATAAAGTCTGACACTGTATTTACTGTTTCCCCATCTATTTCCCATGAAGTGAAGGGACCAGATGCCATGATCTTCGTTTTCTGAATGTTGAGCTTTAAGCCAACTTTTCACTCTCCTCTTTCACTTTCATTAAGAGGCTCTTTAGTTCTTCGCTTTCTGCCATAAGGGTGGTATCATCTGCATATCTGAGGTTACTGATATTTCTCCCAGCAATCTTGATTCCAGCTTGTGCTTCTTCCAGCCCAGCATTTCTCATGATGTACTCTGCATATAAGTTAAATAAGCAGGGTGACAATACACAGCCTTGACGTACTCCTTTTCCTATTTGGAACCAGTCTGTTGTTCCATGTCCAGTTTTAACTGTTGCTTCCTGACCTGAATACAGGTTTCTCAAGAGGCAGGTCAGGGGGTCTGGTATTCCCATCTCTTCCAGAATTTTCCACAGTTTATTGTGGTCCACATAGTCAAAGGCTGTGGCACACTCATCTCACACACTAGTAAAGTAATGCTCAAAATTCTCCAAGCCAGGTTTCAGCAACACATGAACCATTAACTTCCAGATGTTCAAGCTGGTTTTGGAAAAGTCAGAGGAACCAGAGATCAAATTGCCAACAACCGCTGGATCATGGAAAAAGCAAGAGAGTTCCAGAAAAACATCTATTTATGCTTTATTGACTACGCCAAAGCCTTTGACTGTATGGATCACAATAAACTGTGGAAAATTCTTCAAGAGATGGAGATACCAGACCACCTGACCTGCCTCTTGAGAAACGTGTATGCAGGTCAGGAAGCAACAGTCAGAACTGGACATGGAACAACAGACTGGTTCCAAATAGGAAAAGGAGTACGTCAAGGCTATATATTGGCACCCTGCTTATTTAACCTCTATGCAGTGTGCATCATGAGAAACACTGGACTGGAAGAAGCACAAGCTGGAATCAAGATTGCCGGGAGAAATATCAATAACCTCAGATATGCAGATAACACGGAGAAGGTAATGGCACCCCACTCCAGTACTCTTGCCTGGAAAATCCCATGGATGGAGGAGCCTGGTGGGCTGCTGTCCATGGGGTCACTAGGAGTTGGACATGACTGAGCAACTTCACTTTCACTTTTCACTTTCATGCATTGGAGAAGGAAATGGCAACCCACTCCAGTGTTCTTGCCTGGAGAATCCCAGGGATGGGGGAGCCTGGTGGGCTGCCGTCTCTGGGGTCGCACAGAGTCGGACACGACTGAAGTGACTTAGCAGCAGTAGCAGCAGCATGCAGATAACACTACCTTTTGGCAGAAAGTGAAGAGGAACTAAAGAACCTCTTGATGAAAGTGAAAGAAGAGAGTGAAAAAGTTGGCTTAAAGCTCAACATTCAGAAAACTGAGATCATGGCATCTGGTCCCATCATGGCAAATAGATGGGGAAACAGTGGAAATAATGGCAGACTTTATCTATTTATTTATTTATTTATTTTTGGCTCCAAAATCACTGCAGATGGTGATTGCAGCCATGAAATTAAAAGATGCTTACTCCTTGGAAGGAAAGTTATGACCAACCTAGACAGCATATTAAAAAGCAGAGACATTACTTTGTCAAAAAAGGTCCAACTAGTCAAAGCTATGTTTTTTCCAGAAATCATGTATGGATGTGAGAGTTGGACTATAAAGAAAGCTGAGTGCTGAAGAATTGATGCTTTTGAACTGTGGTGTTGGAGAAGACTCTTGAGAGTCCCTTGGACTGCAAGGAGATCAAATCAGTCCATCCTAAATGAGATCAGTCCTGGGTGTTCACTGGAAGGACTGATGTTGAAGCTGAAACTCCAATAGTTTGGCCACCTGATGCGAAGAGCTGACTCACCTGAAAAGACCCTGATGCTGATTGAGGGCAGGCGGAGAAGGGACGACAGAGGATCAGGTGGTTGGATGGCATCACTGACTCAATGGACATGAGTTTGGGTAAACTCTGGGAGTTGGTGATGGACAGGGAGGCCTGGCGTGCTGTGGTTCATGGGGTTGCAAAGAGTTGGACATGACTGAGTGACTGAACTGAACTACATACTTATTCTTTTTTTTTTTTTTAAACTTTACATAATTGTATTAGTTTTGCCAAATATCAAAATGAATCCGCCACAGGTATACAGTCCTTTTGCTGTTTAGTCACTAAGTCCTGTCCGAGTCTTTGCAACCCCATGGACTGTAACCCTTCAGACTCCTCTGTCCATGGAATTCTCCAGAGAAGAATACTGGAGTGGGTTGTCATCTTTTTCTCCAGGGGATCTTTCAGACCCAGGGATTGAACCTGTGTCTCCTATATTGGCAGGCAGATTCTTTACCACTGAGCCACACGGAAAGTCCCTTACATTCCTACTGCTAATTTAAGACACGCTAAGAATATTTTGCAGCTATGTATGTATGTTTTACTATTTTAGATTAAGATAAGTTTCCTTCCAGGGAAACAGAATTTTAAAAGTCTTATCCTTTGGAAAACAATGTCTTGAGAATGTCATGCCAGTTACTTATGACACTTCCTTTAGGAAGAAAGAAGAAAACAGAAACGCATTTTTAAATTGCAAAACCAATACAATATTGTAAATTTAAAAAAAAGAATTAAAAAAAAATAAATTCATGTAGGGCAATTGTGACTTGAACAAGGAATGTGTAGATGTTAGTATTATCATCCTATCTGGATTAGGGTTTCACGCAAACACTGCTGGTAGAAATTAATTTTTATTTGATGTTGAATTCTTGGTGAAGCTTTAACTTGTTAAGAGTTGTAAGCTTATAAATGTGTATATGGTGAACTTTTATTCAATTAAGCCTCATAATGCTCTAGGTATTTTATTGCTCTGAAAAGGAGATCTCTTGAACATGTTGTTTCCTGTACCCACAGACTAATCCTCAAAGTGTACATTCATAACAGAATATTAGTCTATAGTTTTGAAGTAAATCCTGTGGCATTTATTAGTTAAACATGTCTTATTTCCAGTACAACACAGACTTTTTTGTTGGCATTTTTTGGAGTATAAAATGGAATTAAGGCCTTTTGATGCCCTTTTTCTTAATTTAAAAATATGTAGAAATGTGACATTAAATAACATTACCAATGGAAATAAAATCAGACATGCACTGTTGATGCATAGGAGCCAGTGCAGTGACCCAGTATACTCAATATTATGTATTCACGTAAACATTTCATATCTAAAGACAAACTTACTTGGGATCTTTTATTCATCTTCCTTGAAATAAAAATGTACCACTCCAATTAAATAATACAACATTAGGTAATCCTATTATGCTACCCATTTATTTAACCATGAAATTTAACAACAGACTACTCAGGATACTGAACCATAAAACTTAACTGCAGAAGAGTTACTATGTTATAATTACTATGTTATGAAGATAACTGCAGAAAGAATTACTATGTTATAATCCTTATGGGAATGGATATTTTATCATTCTGAGGAATACTTCCCCTACCTACTATTGCAAAACCAAAACCTACTGATGAAATCCTAAAGAACTATTATTACTACTTACATTTGTTGAAAGGCTGCTATACTTTTAGCACTGTGCTAATATTTTAAAAGATTTTTATTTGTCTTATTCAACATCACAGCAGCCCTACAAACTAGCTATGTCATAGATATAAAACTTGAGCTATAAGTGGTAAAATAAGTAACTTTTTGAAAAGGTCATGTTTGCTATGAGGCAAATCTAAAATTTGCCTGAAATCAAAATTTCATATTGTATACTAATGCATATATGTGAAATCTAGAAAAATGTTTATCTTTTTTCTAGATGCAAAAACAGATATCTCATTTGTAATGAGAAATAGAACACACAAAAAGTAATAGAGCTGACTGGTGTTCCTATTTAGTCTAGCAAAAGTTAATTTATTCAATAAGCATTTACAGAATTAGTTTTGCTTGGTAGGCATTATGTTAGATGTAAGAAACTTTAGGGCAAAAGAAAGAGGAATGATCCTTAGAAAACAGGAAAATCCTGCCATGTGCAACAGTATGCGTGAACCTGGAAGACATTATAACTAAGTGAAATAAGCCAGACACAGAAGGCTAAATCTGGCATGATTCCACCTATGGTATGTATCTAGAACAGTCACATTCACAGAAGCAGAATGTAACATAGTGGTTGCCAGGGGCTGGGGAGAGGGGGAGGCTGGTGATTGTTCAAATTTTCATTTATACAAGATGAGCAGCATTTTTATACATAGCTAATGACACTGTCTTGTGTCCTCCTATTTGTTAAAAATGCAGATCTCATGTTGTATTCTTACCATGAGTGAAAGAAAAAAAAAAAAAACTTAAGAGATACTGTCATTGCCCTTTCAAGGCTTACAATTAACTTTTGCATCAGTGCTAAAACTAGACTCAATACAAAACCTTTTTTTTGTTTTTACAGCCACCCGCACAGCTTGCAGGACACTAGTGAGAACGCATATACAAAACTTACTTTCCATAAACTTTTCTTATAGAGTAAAACTGGACATGGACTTCTGACCATCGCCATTATATATATATATATAAAGAACAAGCTAAATTAAGTAGACATTTTTAAAGTTTTAGTAGTCCCTAACTGAGAGGAGAAAGCTTCCAGAAACTGCCCCTAACTGCTAGAAATGACTTTGTGGAGGTTGGAACTATCAAACTAGATCAGGAACACAATAGAAGACTTCCTTGCACAGTTGGTTTTTCTTTGGCTTTTAGCTTGTAAGGGTCTAGGAGAGATTCTAGCCATTCATCAGATACCCAAGTGTTCCCTTATACTTCAGAGACCTCATATGTCAACTGGGTAAAGGTGGTGATTTATCACCAATTTACAGGAAAAAGAAGTGAAGTGATGAGTCACTCTGGTTTAAGGCAGCCAAAGGTGAGTAGATCTCTTCACTTCATTCTCTTTTCTCCTCTTAGACCTGGAAACAATTTTAAGAAGGTAGAGTTGTAAGATGGAAACAACCTGGGTTCTTCAGTCATTACTTAGAACAGAGTTCTTTTTTAAAATTTTTTATCTCTTAGCGAAGTAGAGTTGATTAACAATGTTGTGTGTTTCAGTGTGCAGCAAAGTGATTCAGTTATAAATACACACGTATCCACTCTTTTCCAAACTCTTTCCCCATATTGAGCAGAGTTCCTGGTGTTCTACAGAAAGTCCTTCTTGGTTATCTATTTCAAATATAGCAGTGTGTACATGTCATGTAAATGCATCACCTGAGTCACACTGGATGTGATGTGAATGAGAAATACACTTTGTATGATAAGCCTGTAAAACTGGAGGGCTGTATGTTGCAGAAACTGGCATTATTATTCTGTTAATATATACGGCTATTATTTACTCTAGTCCAACTCTCAGGATTGATTTCCAGGTGGCATTAGTGGTAAAGAATCCGAGTGCCAATGCAGGTAGACGTAAAAGATGCAGGTTCGATCCCTGGGTTGAGAAGACCCGCTGGAAGGGGCATGGCAACCCACTCCAGTATTCTTGCCTGGAGAATCCCATGGACAGAGGAGCCTGGCAGGCTGAAGTCCATAGGGTTGCACAGAGTCGGGCACAACTGAAGCAACTTAGCAAAGCACACCCTGGGGAAAGCTTTTATTAGTTTTTTATTATAACTGCCTTCCTAGCCTATATGCTATTACACCTGTATGATTTCTTTATGTCATTTGTGTTAACTAGAAGGTACACTCTGACTATTGTAGATGATGGATATAGAGTGGCTCTCTCCCTTCACATTTTTTTTTTCTACTTATCTTCATTAAGATTGGAAGGAATGGAGCTCTGATGACATCATATGGGGTTTTATTTTACTCTAGCATTTGAGTTCAGCATCCTGTCATTTAGAATTCTTGATTTATGTATGTTCTCTGACAAATAACATTTCCCTTTTATCTCAGTTCCTTATTCCCCCAAAATATCAGCAGACAAGAAATGAATTCTCTGCCAATGCAATCTTAAATAATATATAGTCTAGCACGTTTAATGCCATAATCTTTAATATCTTCTTTGTAACTGACCCCAGCATCTATATACAGATCTTTCATCTTGACCCAGTTATGACCAAAAGGAAAGGCTCCAACCACTAAGGGTAAGGGGATAGCATCTGTGTTAATATAAAATTTCCATTGGAGGCAAAGTCAATAAACAGAATAGAAACCAGGCCTTCAAATGGGTGGAACATAGTATTTCTGGAATGATGCATTAAGGACAACAGTAAACTACTTCTCTATAAGAGCTATGAGAAAAATATTGATTGTTAAAAATCACCTGTTCAGAACTTTGGAAATTATCCAAAGAGTTGCAAGACTTCAAGAAAAGTGGTAGAATATTGATTAAAGACAGTATGTTTTGATACACCACATTAACAAATTAAAGAATAAAAACAATATGATCATCTCAATAAAGCAGAATGTTTTTGCCAAAATTTAACATCCATCATACTCGACTTAAAAAAAAATAGATAGTACTTTTTATAACTTGCCCTCTTCTACTGCAATAATAGAATAATCCTTATTTCTACTGTAATGAATATCATTTTTATCTTAAGTCTTCAGAGAAAATTTCCAAATCAAACTTGAAAAAGCTGCTTTACTCTTATGTTTAAACAGAGAATGTAAAGTGGGATTCAGTTCAGTTCAGTTCAGTTCAGTCGCTCAGTCATGTCCGACTCTTTGCGACCCCATGAATTGCCGCACACCAGGCCTCCCTGTCCATCACCAACTCCTGGAGTTCACTCAGACTCATGTCCATCAAGTCAGTGATACCATCCAGCCATCTCATCCTCTGTCGTCCCCTTTTCCTTCTTCCCCCAATCCCTCTCAGCATCTGAGTCTTTTCCAATGAGTCAACTCTTCGCATGAGGTGGCCAAAGTACTGGAGTTTCAGCTTTAGCATCATTCCTTCCAAAGAACACCCAGGACTGATCTCCTTTATAATGGACTGGTTGGATCTCCTTGCAGTCCAAGGGATCTCAAGAGTCTTCTCCAACACCACAGTTTAAAAACATCAATTCTTCGGCGCTCAGCTTTCTTCACAGTCCAACTCTCACATCCATACACGACCACTGGAAAAACCATAGCCTTGACTAGATGGACCTTTGTTGGCAAGGTAATGTCTCTGCTTTTGAATATGCTATCTAGGTTGGTCATAACTTTCCTTTCAAGGAGTAGGCGTCTTTTAATTTCATGGCTGCAGTCACCATCTGCAGTGATTTTGGAGCCCAAAAAAATAAAGTCTGACACGGTTTCCACTGTTTCCCCATCTATTTCCCATGAGGTGATGGGACCAGATGCCACGATCTTCCTTTTCTGAATGTTGAGCGTTAAGCCAACTTTTTCACTCTCCTCTTTCACTTTCATCAAGAGGCTCTTTAGTTCCTCTTCACTTTCTGCCATAAGGGTGGTGTCATCTGCATATCTGAGGTTATTGATATTTCTCCTGGCAATCTTGATTCCAGCCTGTGCTTCTTCCAGCCCAGCATTTCTCATGATGTACTCTGCATATAAGTTAAATAAGCAGGGTGACAGTATACAGCCTTGATGTACTCCTTTTCCTATTTTGAATTGGTCTGTTGTTCCATGTCCAGTTCTTCTTCTTTTTACTTTTTCATTTTTTTTTATTTTTATATTTTTATTTCTTAATATGGTTTTGCCACACATCAACATGAATCCGCCACAGGTATTTCCTGACCTGCATATAGGTTTCTCAAGAGGCAGGTCAGGTGGTCTGGTATTCCCATCTCTTTCAGAATTTTCCACAGTTGATTGTGATCCACACAGTCAAAGGCTTTGGCATAGTCAATAAGGCAGAAATAGATGTTTTTCTGGAACTCTCTTGCTT
>NW_011495084.1:6165330-6165671 GCF_000754665.1 Bison bison bison | reverse complement strand
AACTCTTCGCATGAGGTGGCCAAAGTACTGGAGTTTCAGCTTTAGCATCATTCCTTCCAAAGAACACCCAGGACTGATCTCCTTTATAATGGACTGGTTGGATCTCCTTGCAGTCCAAGGGATCTCAAGAGTCTTCTCCAACACCACAGTTTAAAAACATCAATTCTTCGGCGCTCAGCTTTCTTCACAGTCCAACTCTCACATCCATACACGACCACTGGAAAAACCATAGCCTTGACTAGATGGACCTTTGTTGGCAAGGTAATGTCTCTGCTTTTGAATATGCTATCTAGGTTGGTCATAACTTTCCTTTCAAGGAGTAGGCGTCTTTTAATTTCATG
>NW_011495084.1:6164802-6165230 GCF_000754665.1 Bison bison bison | reverse complement strand
CAAGAGGCAGGTCAGGTGGTCTGGTATTCCCATCTCTTTCAGAATTTTCCACAGTTTATTGTGATCCACACAGTCAAAGGCTTTGGCATAGTCAATAAGGCAGAAATAGATGTTTTTCTGGAACTCTCTTGCTTTTTCCATGATTCCGTGGATGCTGGCAATTTGATCTCTGGTTCCTCTGCCTTTTCTAAAACCAGCTTGAACATCTGGAAATTCACGGTTCACGTATTGCGGAGGCCTGGCTTGGAGAATTTTGAGCATAACTATACTAGCGTGTGAGATGAATGCAATTGTGCAGTAGTTTGAGTGTTCTTTGGCATTGCCTTTCTTTGGGATTGGAATGAAAACTGACCTTTTCCAGTCCTGTGGCCACTGCTGAGTTTTCCAAATGTGCTGGCATATTGTGTAGCACTTTCACAGTATCATCT
>NW_011495084.1:6162401-6164694 GCF_000754665.1 Bison bison bison | reverse complement strand
TAGTGATGCTTTCTAAGGCCCACTTGACTTCACATTCCAGGATGTCTGGCTCTAGGTCAGTGATCACACCATTGTGATTATCTGGGTTGTGAAGATCTTTTTTGTACAGTTATTCCGTGTATTCTTGCCACCTCTTCTTAATATCTTCTGCTTCTGTTAGGTCCATACCATTTCTGTCCTTTATCGAGCCCATCTTTGCATGAAATGTTTTCCTTGGCATCTCTAATTTTCTTGAAGAGATCTCTAGTCTTTCCCATTCTGTTGTTTTCCTCTATGTCTTTGCATTGATCCCTGAGGAAGGCTTTCTTATCTCTTCTTGCTATTCTTTGGAACTCTGTATTCAGATGCTTATATCTTTCCTTTTCTCCTTTGCTTTTCACTTCTCTTCTTTTCACAGCTATTTGTAAGGCCTCCCCGGACAGGCATTTTGCTTTTTTGCATTTCTTTTCTATGGGGATGGTCTTGATCCCTGTCTCCTGTACAATGTCACGAACCTCATTCCATAGTTCATCAGGCACTCTATCTATCAGATCTAGGCCCTTAAATCTATTTCTCACTGACACTGTATAATCATAAGGGATTTGATTTAGGTCATACCTGAATAGTCTAGTGGTTTTCCCTACTTTCTTCAATTTAAGTCTGAATTTGGCAATAAGGAGTTCATGGTCTGAGCCACAGTCAGCTCCTGGTCTTGTTTTTGCTGACTGTATAGAGCTTGTCCATCTTTGGCTGCAAAGAATATAATCAATCTGATTTCTGTGTGGATTAATATCTGTTAAAATAATATTATGCAAATTCTATGTTAAATAAAATGAATAATTGCATCTTACTACCCTAATTTAAGCCATTTAATTAATTAGACTAACATATAGAGAAACTTTTTTTTCATTTTTTAAAAAGGCAAAAATTATGAAATGATTATCTTAAAGGTACAGCTTATAATAGTAGAAAAACATTTTTGGCCACAGCCCAACATTAAATTGTTAAAATAACAAAATAAAGCACATTGAACAGAAATAACTTTGAATCTCAAATCTTAACGCTAGTCTCCATTTTGTCTTAATGCTATTAAACTAACATTTTTAATTATCTGTCAGCAGTATTTTCTGGCTATAAAATGTAAGCAGCTCCAAAGGTGGCAATATAAAAAAATATATATTACACTGTTTTGAAGAAGTCTTGTTTTAAAAAATAAATTTAATATCTCAGAATCATTAAAATTAGTTGAAATTGAAATTTTGTCACATTAAAGTGAAACTGTCCTTTTAACAAGTAAGAACACTTTTCCTGTGTATTTTTATATGTGTGTGTATAAGTTTTAAATATATTTATACATTATCCCTCTGTCCCTAAAAAAATATTATTTATTTTTTGGAAACAAAATGCCTTTATATTTGATTTTGTACTCACAAATTTTGTTTGATAATTGTGAGCTATATGGAAAATAATCAGCAATACAGTTTTTAAATAAAGTTCTAAAACCATTATTATCAAGATGCATATCATATAGCATAGCAGTGAAATCAGACAGTATCTATTAATTGTATCATACAGTCACAAACAAATTTACATATTTCCTGTAAAAAGCAACATATTTTTCTTCTACTTTTTTATTTAAGTTATTATGTTCAAATAAAGTTAAGGCAATTTATAATTTATGCTCTCTTGACATACTTTAAGGATTTAGAACCACCTTCTATAAAGTGTATTCTTCTAAAAACATATATATTTCTAGAATTGCTTTATTATCTGAATTATTAGAAGGACAGAAAAATGTTGGGTTTTTTGTAAAAATAATTTTCACTTCCATAAAAGAAATGTAAATGTAGCACATTTTGACCCTCTGGTCCTAAAGGATAGGGAGTCTTCATCTTTATTCTCAATATGCATTATCGTTTATAGTTGTTGTTTTCAAAATGCTTAAAGTAGGAAGAAAGGGAGAGAGAAAGGAAGGGAATGAAGAAAGGAAAGGAAAAAAAAGAGAGAGAAGGAAGGAAAGCAGGAGGGAAGGAAGAGAGAAATGTAGGAGGGAAGGAAAAAGCTGGCTTAAAACTCAACTTTTAAAAAACTAAGTGCCATCCGGTCCCATTACTTTATAGCAAATAGACAGGGAAAAAATGTAAACAGTGACAGACTTTATTTTCTTGGTTCCCAAAAGCATTGCAGCTGGTGATTGTGGCCATGAAATTAAAAGACGCTTGTTCCTTGTAAGGAAAGCTATGACCAACCTAGACAGCATATTAAAAAGCAGAGACATCACTTTGCCAACAAAAGTCTGTATAGTCTAAGCTAT
>NW_011495084.1:6159947-6162301 GCF_000754665.1 Bison bison bison | reverse complement strand
TGTTTTTCCAGTAGTCATGTGCAGATGTGAGTTGGACCATAAAGAAGGCCAAGCACCGAAGAACTGATGTTTTTGAACTCTGGTGTTGGAGAATACTTTTGAGGGCCCCTTGGACAGCAAGGAGATCACACTAGTCATTCCAAAAGGAAACCAGTCCTGAATATTCACTGGAAGGACTGATGCTAAAGCTGAAGCTCCAGTACTCTGATCACATGATGTGAAGAGCCGACTCACTGGAAAAGACATCAATGCTGGGAAAGATTGAGGGCAGGAGGAGGAGGGGATGACAGACGATGAGATGGTTGAATGGCATTACTGACTCAATGGACATGAATTTGAGCAAACTAGGAGCTAATGGACAGTGAAGCCTGGTGTGCTGTAGTCCATGGGGTCGCAAAGAGTCAAACATGACTGAGCAACTGAACAACAGGCCTGAAATATAATTCTTGTTCATCTATAGCTATTGATATTCCATTTTTTGCTCAAAATCAGGTTCAAATTTGACTGAACTCTATATATTGTCTGACTTCCAGTGGATGTAACTGCTTTGTGCACATCTTGTCTAAACTTACCCCTGTGTAGATAGAATTCATTCTGAAGCAGGCTTTCCCAGTTATTAAAGACAGCAATTTCAAGTTTACAACATCTATGAAGAAAGAGAGAGTAAAGGTTAAGGGGTGGGGAGGAGAAGAGAGAGAGAGAGATGTTCTCTGCACTCCCTCTTAGAATCTGTATCAAACCCTAAAAACAAAATCAGCTAGTTAAAGGAATGAAGTATTTTTGTTGTTGATCTGATCTTGCACTCAAACTCTGTGGTACCAGAAACACATGGTATAAAAAATGGTCCTTTTTCTCAAAGAAATTTATACTTTCTAGAGTAAAAGAGCCAGATACTTACTATATATCACATTCCTAAAAACAATTCAGTGTAGGGCAAAAGAAGGCAATGAAGAAATATGAGCTTAATAGATGAATAAATAAAGGAATGGATTTCTATTACTATAAATAATTGCTTCATAATATCAAAATAGATGAATAAATAAAGGAGTGGATTTCTATTACTATAAATAAATGTTTCATAATATCAAGCATACATTAAGCTGAAAAGGACATATCTTAGAATTATACGAACCATACCATAAGAATGTTTGAACATTTCAAACCATTTAGAAATCTTAAATTTGTTTCATATAAATGCCAAATAATAGGATATGAATATTAAACTAATTTTAGTCAACTATGGCTTTAATCCTTTCTAAAATTTGGTTGAACTTTCTGAACTTATACTAATTTGCCTGGAAGAAATGACTTGTATTTTAAAATAATTGTGTATCAGATTTTTTAGGTTGTGTTTATGCCTTAATTAAAAAAATTAAAGATATTTCTAAACTGAAAAAAGTATCAGCATAATCTGACAAACAAAATATCACTCTATTTTAAGTCTATGTTATGTATATTACAGTAATATTTTTCACTTCCTCATGTGGTCAATTATTTCAAATGTAACATACAATATAAATGATATAAACATGGAAAGATACTGTATGGATAGACTGTTTTATTTGGTTTTATGGTGTGCTCATTTGATCAGTTTGCATTTTTGATTATACAAAGTATTCTACAAACCCTAACATTCTTAGCAATGGATTTTAAGTACATGATTTAAGAGTGGCCTGATTTTCAAAATTAAAATTACAACTGTATTTGTCAATTTTTTGATGTTGTATCAGGAAGGATATCATACTTTCACCATGTTTATAAATATTTTCCATATTTCCAGCATCGATGTATAGAGAACACATTTGGCTGCTTTAATACAATACTGGATTAAGGCCCTAGCTGTAGGTGCAGCCGTGAAGAGATACCCCACGCCAAAGGTAAGAGAAACCCAAGTAAGACAGTTGGTGTTGCAAGAGGGCATCAGAGGGCAGACACACTGAAACCATACTCACAGAAAACTAGTCAATCTAATCACACTAGGACCACAGCCTTGTCTAACTCAATGAAATTAAGCCATGCCCATGGGGCAACCCAAGACGGGCGGGTCATGGTGGAGAGATCTGACAGAATGTGGTCCACTGGAGAAGGGAATGGCAAACCACTTCAGTATTCTTGCCTTGAGAAACCCGTGAACAGTATGAAAAGGCAAAATGATAGGATACTGAAAGAGGAGCTCCCCAGGTCAGTAGGTGCCCAATATGCTACTGGAGATCAGTGGAGAAATGACTCCAGAAAGAATGAAGGGATGGAGTCAAAGCAAAAAGAATACCCAGCTGTGGATGTGACTGGTGATAGAAGCAAGGTCCGATGCTGTAAAGAGCAATATTGCATGGGAACCTGGAATGTCAGGTCCA
>NW_011495084.1:6158596-6159100 GCF_000754665.1 Bison bison bison | reverse complement strand
CAATTGAGCTATTTCAAATCCTGAAAGATATGCTGTGAAAGTGCTGCACTCAATATGCCAGCAAATTTGGAAAACTCAGCAGTGGCCACAGGACTGGAAAGGGTCAGTTTTCATTCCAATCCCAAAGAAAGGCAATGCCAAAGAATGCTCAAACTACTGCACAATTGCACTCATCTCACATGCTAGTAAAGTAATGCTCAAACTTCTCCAAGCCAGGCTTCAGCAATATGTTAACTGTGAACTTCCTGATGTTCAAGCTGGTTTTAGAAAATGCAGAGGAACCAGAGATCAAATTGCCAACAACCGCTGGATCATGGAAAAAGCAAGAGAGTTCCAGAAAAACATCTATTTCTGCTTTATTGACTATGCCAAAGCCTTTGACTGTGTGGATCACAATCAACTGTGGAAAATTCTGAAAGAGATGGGAATGCCAGACCACCTGATCTGCCTCTTGAGAAATCTGTATGCAGGTCAGGAAGCAACAGTTAGAACTGGACATGGAAC
>NW_011495084.1:6155452-6158140 GCF_000754665.1 Bison bison bison | reverse complement strand
AATCATTATGGATATTATGATTTCTCAAAAGTTAGATACACAAACCTGGACCGATGTGTTATTTCAGTGAGGTTGAAATGTGATACACTGAGACACGCCAATAGACAGGGAGCGCCAGTATGAACTTTCATTGTAATATTACTGAATTCTTTACATTTCCCTTTCCATCTGAAATAATTGGTACCTGACCTGAAATGCCATTTACAGTATCCATATCACTTTCTAATAAATAGAAATGTTTCCCTTTTAAAATAACCAATTTTCTTTGTCAGATTGAGTCTCCACCATTTAAAAATGCATAAGTTTCATATAGTTAACTAGTAATTACTCTACTGGGAAAAAAGATACATAGTTCCCGGACCTGGAGGTGTGAATGTAAGTTAGATAAATGTTGATAGTTTTAAAAAGTGGTTCCAAGTGAAAATATAATAAAAGAGTCAGCTGTCTATAACATATTTCAATGTCGAGGTTGTGAGCTTAAAAAATAAGTTAGCTATACTGAGATCATATCCTTTGAGGTGTGCTTCCTGTTTTGAAGAGTAATCTTAATGTATTAATGTAGTTTTAACATAAATCTAATATAACATCATGGATTAGTTTGTGCTAGGAAAATCTGACCAATTAGTTCTTATTGAGAGGCAAACTGTAGATTCTTAAAAAACATTTCCATTTGGCACAAACCAAAAAAAAAAAACCCAGTAACTTTTAAAATGGCCAAATTAAACTCATTTTAATTAATTAATATTTATGAACAACTACTATCACCAATACTGTGAGAGATAAAACGGAAATATAAATGAATGTTATGTCTCTTATCTCAAAGTGCTCCAGCCAGGTAGAGACAGAATGAAATCAGCAAACATTTAACATGTAACCAAAGGAAATGCAAAAAGAAAACTTTCTAAAATTTTATTTTGTATTGAGGAAACATTTTCTTGAAACATTATGTAAGTTTCACGTGTACAATATTCTATTTCTACTTCTTTATACACTAGAGTGCTCACCACCAAAAAAGTAACAAAGGAAAACTTAAATGCAATTCTGAGGGTACAATTAGCAGTGGGTAACAGGCCTCTGGGTGAACTCCGGGAGTTGATGATGGACAGGGAGGCCTGGCGTGCTGTGATTCATGGGGTTGCAAAGAAGTCTGACACAACTGAACGACTGAACTGAACTAAACTGAGTAGGTCATGTAAATATGTTTGGAGATCTTCACTACAAATAACCATGGCAAAAGGCACTAGGCAAGTATTGTTAATAAATCTATCTTTTAATTTATACCAGACTTGACAACAAATTTATAACAATGTTTCTCCACATCCCTTATCCCTGGGTAGTTATTAATCACCTAATTTGTTTTCATCAAATATCATTCACAAAGTCAGTGGCTCAACTGGTGAAGAAGCCATAGGAGACACAAGAGGCTTGGGTTTGATTCCTGGGTTTGCAAGATCCCCTAGAGAAGGGAATGACTACCCACTCGGGTATTCTTGCTTGGAAAATTCCATGAACAGAGGAGACTGGTGAACTTCAGTCTATAGGGTCACAAAGAGTCAGACATGACTGAGCTCACATGCACACATGCATATATTTCTAATGGACAATGCATATTCCAACCAGAGTGACTCTGATGTATTTGCAGCATGGATATGGAGACCTATCTTGGTATATAAGATGTGTACTTTCTAATACTGACTTAAAAGCTGGTAACAAGGTTGGATATTATATCAATCTTTTACTGTTGTGTTTTCCAGATAAATAATATCTCCATGTTGTACCATCTATAAACATCTGTGTATAAAATTGTCCAGTGTCCAGATTTAGGCAGTAACAGTATTGAGGATTGGATCATAAAATCACTCTAGTTGAGGTTTAGAACATGAGGTTAGGAACACAGAGTATGCAAGAGGTCTTCTTGGAATTGACTGATAAAGGATGAGAATTGAAGATGCAAATGAAGGAAGCTTTAGAGGTCATGATGTTAACACAGTACAGAATCACAGGATCCAGACGGTACTTAGTACTATTATGTTGATTAGTGAAACTGGCTTTTTAACACAGTCCTCTGTTTTCATTTCCAACCACACGTTCACTGTCACAAAACATTGCTTTCAATTCCAAGAACACAGATGACTACTTTTAAAGGTAGAAGGTGTCCTGATATTTGCTATTCCTTTATCATAGGTCCATATGTGTCCTTTGGTGAGTTAAAAGTATATTAAAAGTTATAATTTCTACCAGCTTTATAAATAAGTTTCCAAACTAAACTAGTGTAGAATAAATCACCTCCAAGTTTATTTTAGAGCTGACTCCTCTGTCTTTATGATTTGGTGCTGATGACACTGCTACTCAACTATAGCTTTTGTATGTTACTAGTATCCTAATTTTATTTATTTATATTTTTAAAAATTAGCCTATGACTTAGGAACATTAGGATTTCTTTTTCCAAATTTTAAAATGCGCAGACCTTCAGGACATAATTCTTCCTTAAAATGTATCTTCCCCATTCTCATACAGACAAATCACTGTGATGACTAGAGAAGCTTTCTGGCATATAAATAAATATTCTAATTTAATCATTATTTTTATTTTATTTTTTTGCCAGGATGACTTAATGAGAATAAAAATATTTCTCAATGACAGGTAAATTACCCAAATATTAATAAATAATTCAAATAATACCCAGCA
>NW_011495084.1:6154748-6155352 GCF_000754665.1 Bison bison bison | reverse complement strand
GCTGTATATTGTCAGCCTGCTATTTAACTTCTATGCAGAGTACATCATGAGAAACGCTGGGCTGGAAGAAACACAAGCTGGAAATCAAGATTGCCAGGAGAAATATCAATAACCTCAGATATGCAGATGACACCACCCTTTATGGCAGAAAGTGAAGAGGAACTAAAAAGCCTCTTGATGAAAGTGAAAGTGGAGAGTGAAAAAGTTGGCTTAAAGCTCAACACTCAGAAAACAAAGATCATGGCATCTGGTCCCATCACTTCATGGGAAATAGATGGGGAAACAGTAGAAACACTGTCAGACTTTATTTTTTGGCGCTCCAAAATCACTACAGATGGTGACTGCAACCATGAAATTAAAAGACGCTTATTCCTTGGAAGGAAAGTTATGACCAACCCAGATAGCATATTCAAAAGCAGAGACATTACTTTGCCAACAAAGTTTCGTCTAGTCAAGGTTATGGTTTTTCCTGTGGTCATGTATGGATATGAGATTTGGACTGTTGAAGAAGGCTGAGCGCTGAAGAATTGATGCTTTTGAACTGTGGTGTTGGAGAAGACTCTTGAGAGTCCCTTGGATTGCAAGGAGATCCAACCAGTCCATT
>NW_011495084.1:6153852-6154494 GCF_000754665.1 Bison bison bison | reverse complement strand
GCAACCCACTCCAGTGTTCTTGCTTGGAGAATCCCAGGGACAGGGGAGCCCGGTGGGCTGCCATCTATGGGGTCGCACAGAGTCGGACACGACTGAAGCGACTTAGCAGCAGCAGCAGCAGAGTTTAACAGAGGGAAAAGTTGTGATGGTATTCTAGGCATGGTAAACAGCGCAAAAAATATTCCAAAGCATAAAAAATCATGGTTTGATTTTGAGGACAATATAAGAAGCTCCACATTGTTGAATCAAACAGTAGTGCAGTGCAAGGAAAATTGAGAAGGTTGATTTTAGAAAAGCAAAATGTGAAGGCAGAACATGAGAGGTAGGGGCTTGGCCTGAGTCATGAAAGGCTCTGTCCTCAGTGGCAGGGGGGAGAGGGTACTGGAGGGCTTTAAGCACAGAGAAACATAATTAGTTGTATATTCCAGAAATGCCATGTGGATATCACCATGGGGATTTCATTTCTAAATGCACATGCACATGCATGCTTAAGTCGCTCAGTCATAACCAACTCTGAGACCCCATGGACTATAACCTGCCAGGCTCGTCTGTCCATAGGATTTTTCAGGCAAGAATACTGGAGAGGGTTGCTATTTCCTTCTCCATATAAATGCACATTCTTGTGTAATTTTAAGGCAAAAA
>NW_011495084.1:6150140-6153257 GCF_000754665.1 Bison bison bison | reverse complement strand
GAACTGCAGCCCCCCAGGCCTCCCTGTCCATCACCAACTCCCGGAGTTTACCCAAACTCATGTCCATTGAGTCAGTGATGCCATCAATGGTTGGTTGGACTGAGAGACTAACACAAGTGAATACTGGCTACTTAGTTTCAGAAGGAAGAAATTTTCATTCTATTTATTCTATGGAAGTTTTGCATATGTTTGCATGTCCAGGGAAATTCATACATTGCATCCTATTTTTTTAAAAAATCTTTCCATCTCTTACTAGCTGATAATTGCATTCCATTTTTAAAGCAAAGACCAGGTCTTACCTCTGAACCAAGTTATACAATACACTGTGGGGCATGGAGTTCAGTAACTGTTGAACAAATGAATGAATGAATAAATAAATCAAGTTCAAGTCAGTTGCCAGTATGTAGTAATTGAATCCAACACCCTCCTATGTTCTTCTAGCAAATATTTATTCCATGTCAAAACCGAGTGCTGCTTTTTCATCTACTCTGTATCACTACCTTGTAGTTACAGGTAGGCAAAGAACCAATGTTTGAGAATTTTGAAACATTTGTATGAAAACCAATGAGATTAGATATAAAATTATTTACCAGATTAGCATTCCAATATGTTCTTTTTTTCTGTAGAAGATAAGTAGAGCTTTAGTTAACATAAGGATGAATTTCACATAATTCTGTGTGTACCCTTAAGCACATATCTATATATTCTGGCAGGGAAAAGAGTGTCAGCACCAGTGGAAGAGCAATGGGAATAAAGCAAGTGTGCAGAGGTCTGATTTCATTAATCTTTTTTTCCCCCTAAACCTACATATGGTATCCCCTTTCTGAAAGTGGCCCACAGCTCAGACTTTGATCTGCCTGTTGAATGATCTGACTAATAACTTAGCATGACAAGGGATATATTCTTTTAAATAGCAAGTGTCCCAAATAATTAGATTTTAACTTTGAACTACTATATTTGATCAATAATAATAAAGAGAAGATTCTTGATAATTTTTCTAACATTTTTTTTTTTTTTGCTTATTCTACATGCATGGGTGATGGTACTTCAGTTTTTCCAGAAAAAGCTCGTGATTGGAAATAAGATAATAAAAAATAAAAATCTAAATACAATATAACTGCTGCTGCTGCCAAGTAGCTTCAGTCGTAGCTTTCATTTTAATAGAAATTGCACATTTAGGAAAAATAAGACCCTAGCATTTGCTATTTGTTCCCACGGTCATTTATTTACATCACACACTTCTATTAAGTGCCCACTTTGAGTCCTGCACTACTCTACATGCTTGAGGTATACCAGTGGGCAATGCAAAGGACCTTTAGGTTCATGGGCACAAAAAGAAAAAAAGATAAACATAATAAATAATGAAATAATTACAGTTTATTAGAATGCAATAACAATAACTGCTGCTGCTGCTGCTAAGTCGCTTCAGTCGTGTCCGACTCTGTGCAGCCCCACGGACTGCAGCCCACCAGGCTCCCCCGTCCCTGGGACTCTCCAGGCAAGAACACTGGAGTGGGTTGCCATTGCCTTCTCCAATGCATGAAAGTGAAAAGTGAAAGTGAAGTCACTCAGTCTTGTCCAATTGTTAGCGACCCTATGGACTGCAGCTTACCAAGCTCTTCCATCCATGGAATTTGCCAGGCAAGAGTACTGGAGTGGGGTGCCATTGCCTTCTCCCATAACAATAACAATAACTAGAGCAGAGTAAAGAGACTTGAGAGTGCTGGAGCTGAAGAGTAAGACAAAATTTAAGAGAGAATTGTCAAGGATACTGGAGCAGAGGTGGTGATTAGGGCATCTGACTTGCAGATATTTGAAGTTAAGAGTGTTCCAGACAGAGGGAACAGCCACTGCGAAGTCCCCGTTAAGGGTGGAGCATACTTGAGGTATTTGAGGCAAGAAGGAAGCCAGCATGGCAGAATCGGAATGAACAAAAGGCATAGACAACGGAGACCTGTACATAAGCTTGTGCAGAGTGTTAAGGGGTGGACAGAAGATCATGGAAGACTTTGGAGAAGGAAATGGCAACCCACTCCAGTGTTCTTGCCTGGAGAATCCCATGGACAGAGGAGCCTGGTGGGCTACAGTCCACGGGGTTGCAAAGAGTCGGACACGCCTGAGCAACTTCACTTCACTTCACTTCGTATGGAATTTGACTCTACCATTAATGAAATGGGGAGCCATCTCAGTTTTTTAAAGCATAGGAGTGACAGGATCTGACTTCCATCCTCTAAGTATTATTTCAACTACTATTAGAAATGAAATATAGAGTAACAAGTCTAGTATTATGTCAACAAGTTAGGAGGCAATGGGAATAATACAGGTGAGAAATAGATGGTTTATTAATACATCAGGGAGGTAAAGCAGAGAAAATATAAGTAGTCTGTTTCTGTTAACAATGTTTTAATTTGGTTTAATTTGTTCTTATAAGAACTCAGCTAGAGATGACAGTCAAAATAGTCACATAATGCTAAAACACTTACTCAAAACATTACTCAAAAGAACATTACTGCTCATTTCAGGCATATTTGCATTATCTTGTACATGGATGGTGAATTGCTTGAGTATAGAGAGCAAATTTCATATATTACTCTACCATAACTGTACAAAGTACTCAGTAAACATTCTTTGATTAGTTTCCTAAATGAAGATTTGTGGAAGCTTTCTGAAAATTTCCAATTTTGTTCAGTTATCATGTTCATTAAGTCTTCTGTGATTAAAACTTATGAAATCTAACATGTTTTATGATAAGTGCTCATGATTATTTTAATAAAATAGCATGATGACAAATGTTAATTCATTTAAATGTTTTCATCAGTTATGATATTATTGTGGTGAACAAATGTAACATTCTTTACATTCTTGCTGCAAATATGCGATAAAAAGATACTACTGGTGAAAAAGAAGTGTGAAAAAAAGAATGAAAGACTGAAATGTTAGTTTAAGCTTAAATGTGGCCCATGAAAGAGATGTGAATTTAAGTTAATGAGATATTTTTAGGAACAGTGAACAGTATGCTTTGATGCAGTTTTGTTTTTCATAAAGACTTGAAAATTAGTACAATAAATACAGTTACCTTTGTCTTTACAGCTTTTAAAATTTATCAATCTTTAGTAG
>NW_011495084.1:6149089-6149764 GCF_000754665.1 Bison bison bison | reverse complement strand
GAGTTACCTTGCGTCCGAGGTCAGGGGCGGTGGCCAGGAGGAGATACCCCACGCCCCACGCCCAGGGCCAAGGGCGGCGGCCGGGAGGACCAACGCACGCCCGAGGCCAGGAGCGGCGGCCAGGAGGACCAACCCCACGTCCAAGAAGCCGTGGCTGTGTGGGCGCAGGAAGGCCTAAAGGAGCTATCCCACGTTGAAGGTCAGGAAGGGCGGCAGTGAGGAGATACCCCTCGTCCAAGATAAGGAGCAATGGCTGCGCTTTGCTGGAGCAGCCGTGAAGAGATACCCCGCGCCCAAGGTAAGAGAAACCCAAGCAAGACGGTAGGTGTTGCAAGAGGACATCAGAGGGCAAACACACTGAAACCATACTCACAGAAAACTAGTCAATCTAATCACACTAGGACCACAGCCTTCCCTAACTCAATGAAACTAAGCCATGCCCATGGGGCAATCCAAGATGGGCGGGTCATGGTGGAGAGATCTGACAGAATGTGGTCCACAGGAGAAGGGAATGGCAAACCACTTCAGTATTCTTGCCTTGAGAACCCCATGAACAGTATGAAAAGGCAAAATGATAGGATACTAAAAGAGGAACTCCCCAGGTCAGTAGGTGCCCAATATGCTACTGGAGATCAGTGGAGAAATAACTCCAGAAAGAATGAAGGGATGGAGCCA
>NW_011495084.1:6146703-6148180 GCF_000754665.1 Bison bison bison | reverse complement strand
AGATGTCCTTTTCGCTATAGGGGACTGGAATGCAAAAGTAGGAAGTCAAGAAACACCTGGAGTAACAGGCAAATTTGGCTTGGAATACGGAATGAAGCAGGGCAAAGACTAATAGAGTTTTGCCAAGAAAATGCACTGGTCATAACAAGCACCCTCTTCCAACAACACAAGAGAAGACTCTATACATGGACGACACCAGATGGTCAACACCGAAATCAGATTGATTATATTCTTTGCAGCCAAAGATGGAGAAGCTCTATACAGTCAGCAAAAACAAGACCAGGAGCTGACTGTGGCTCAGACGATGAATTCCTTATTGCCAAATTCAGACTTAAATTGAAGAAAGTAGGGAAAACCACTAGACCATTCAGGTATGACCTAAATCAAATTCCTTATGATTATACAGTGGAAGTGAGAAATAGATTTAAGGGCCTAGATCTGATAGATAGACTGCCTGATGAACTATGGAATGAGGTTCGTGACATTGTACAGGAGACAGGGATCAAGATCATCCCCATAGAAAAGAAATGCAAAAAAGCAAAACGGCTGTCTGGGGAGGCCTTACAAATAGCTGTGAAAAGAAGAGAAGTGAAAAGCAAAGGAGAAAAGGAAAGATTAAACATCTGAATATAGAGTTCCAAAGAATAGCAAGAAGAGATAAGCAAGCCTTCCTCAGGGATCAATGCAAAGACATAGAGGAAAACAACAGAATGGGAAAGACTAGAGATCTCTTCAAGAAAATCAGAGATACCAAAGGAACATTTCATGCAAAGATGGGCTCGATAAAGGACAGAAATGGTATGGACCTAACAGAAACAGAAGATATTAAGAAGAGGTGGCAAGAATACACAGAAGAACTATACAAAAAAGATCTTCACGACCAAGATAACCACGATGGTGTGATCACTGACCTAGAGCCAGACATCCTGGAATGTGAAGTCAAGTGGGCCTTAGAAAGCATCACTATGGTTTTTTTCTTTTTTTTCTGATTTTATTTTATTTTTAAACTTTACATAATTGTATTAGTTTTGCCAAATATCAAAATGAAAAAAAAAAAAAGAAAGCATCACTATGAACAAAGCTAGTGGAGGTGATGGAATTCCAGTTGAGCTCTTTCAAATCCTGAAAGATGATGCTGTGAAAGTGCTGCACTCAATATGCCAGCAAATTTGGAAAACTCAGCAGTGGCCAAAGGACTGGAAAAGGTCAGTTTTCATTCCAATCCAAAGAAAGGCAATACCAAAGAATGCTCAAACTACCGCACAATTGCACTCATCTCACACCCTAGTAAAGTAATGCCCAAAATTCTCCAAGTCAGGCTTCAGCAATATGTGAACCGTGAACTTCCTGATGTTCAAGCTGGTTTTAGAAAAGGCAGAGGAACCAGAGATCAAATTGCCAACATCCACTGGATCATGGAAAAAGCAAGAGAGTTCCAGAAAAGCATATATTTCTGCTTTATTGACTATGCCAAAGC
>NW_011495084.1:6130373-6146603 GCF_000754665.1 Bison bison bison | reverse complement strand
TTGGAGAAGACTCTTGAGAGTCCCTTGGACTGCAAGGAGATCCAACCAGTCCATCCTGAAGGAGATCAACCCTGGGATTTCTTTGGAAGGAATGATGCTAAAGCGGAAACTCCAGTACTTTGGCCACCTCATGAGAAGAGTTGACTCATTGGAAAAGACTCTGATGCTGGGAGGGATTGGGGGCAAGAGGAGAAGGGGATGACAGAGGATGAGATGGCTGGATGGCATCACTGAGTCTGGGTGAACTCCAGGATTTGGTGATGGACAGGGAGGCCTGGCGTGCTGCGCTTCATGGGGTCGCAAAGAGTCGGACATGACTGAGCGACTGATCTGATCTGAATGTCCAGCCTTCTATAGTTTAAGCTGTAATGAGATAAACCAATTTTACAGCTTCTAGATCTGAAAACAAATTGAAAAATATGTGCCCTGTTTTTACTTTCTGTTGAGGGTACACTTCAACATTGATCTAGGGGAATACATATTGTCCTAAACTAAAAACAAAATATTCAATACAAACCATGATTTGTATTTATAAAGTGAAAATTCATTTACATGTGTTAAGCCTGATTTTTCTCTTATATTCAGTTCAGTTCAGTTCAGTCGCTCAGTCGTGTTCAACTCTTTGTGAACCCATGGACAGCAGCATGCCAGGCTTCCCTGTCCATCACCAACTCCTGGAGCTTACTCAAACTCATGTCCTTCGAGTCTGTGATGCCATCCAACCATCTCAACCTCTGTCATGCCTGTCTCCTCCTGCCTTCACTCTTTCTGAGCATCAGGGTCTTTGCAAATGTATCTCTTCTTTGCATCAGGTGGTCAAAGTATTGGAGTTTCAACTTCAACATCAGTCCTTCCAATGAACACTCAGGACTGATTTCTATTAGGATTGACTGGTTGGATCTCCTTGCAGTCCAAGGGACCCTCAAGCGTCCTCTTCAACACCACAATTAAAAGCATCAATTCTTCGGCGCTCAGCTTTCTTTATAGTCCAACTCTCACATCCATACATGACTACTGGAAAAACCATAGCTTTGACTAGATGGACCTCTGTTGGTAAAGTAATGTCTCTGCTTTTTAATATTCTGTCTAGGTTGGTCATAGCTTTTCTTCCAAGGAGTTAGTGTCTTTTAATTTCATGGCTGCAGTCACCATCTGCAGTGATTTGAAACACCCTAAAAATAAAGTCTGTCACTGATTCCACTGTTTCCCCATCTATTTGCCATGAAGTGAAGGGACCAGATGCCATGATCTCAGTTTTTTGAATGTTGAGCTTTAAGCCAACTTTTTCACTCTCCTCTTTCACTTTCATCAAGAGGCTCTTTAGTTCTTCACTTTCTGCCATATTGGTGGTGTCATCTGCATATCTGAAGTTATTGATATTTCACCCGGCAGTCTTGATTGCAGCCTGTGCTTCTTCCAGCCCAGCATTTCTCATGATGTACTCTGCATATAAGTTAAATAAACAGGGTGACAATATACAGCCTTGATGTACTCCTTTCTGGATTTGGAACCAGTCTGTTGTTCCATGTCCAGTTCTAACTGTTGCTTCCAGACCTGCATACAGATTTCTCAAGAGCAGGTCAGGTGGTCTGGTATTCCCATCTCTTTAAGAATTTTCCACAGTTTGTTGTGATCCATACAGTCAACGGCTTTGGCATAGTCAATAAAGCAGAAGTAGATTTTTTTTCTGGAATTCTCTTGCGTTTTCGACAATCCAACAGATATTGGCAATTTGATCTCTGGTTCCTCTGCTTTTTCTAAATCCAGCTTGAACATCTGGAAGTTCATGGTTCACATACTGTTGAAGCCAGGTTTGGAGAATTTTGAACATTACTTTGCTAGCATGTGAGATGATCTTTTATTACTTTATTTTGATCTAAAAGTCTTTTATTATTTTAATCTAAAAGTCCATAATATTAGTGAAGGTACATCATCCAAGAAATCAAAAGGGGTAAGGAATTATGGAGTAAGTAATTTAACATATCTAATTGATATAAAAGAAAGAATCTTGCTTGCATTAAGATAACCACACTTTGACTACACAAAGCTCAGACTATAAACACTTTTACATTAATATTTAAATTTCAGTGTAATTGAAACCAGAGTTTTTCTAGCTAAATAAATAATCACAACATTAGCAACTATACATGATAAATTGGAGACATTTAGGACATAGGATAAAATAATTAGTAAGTTTTGTAGAACCTCATGTCACATAAGTAGTCCAGTTTAAAAGTACTTTTGAAGCATATGTTCTTCCAAAATCTGAGTTTGTTGGATAATTTTATAATTTTTTCTTAAAAAAAATTACATTTAGTATCTTCCACCAAACTGATAATAAGGTGCAATCACAAAAATATTTCTGCGGCATACTTGTGGGTTTTCTTATTTGTTTGTTTTATGCCTACCAAAATTTGCAAGCAAAAATTAAAAATAAAATTGGGTTGACCAAAATGTTTGTTCAGAGTTTTCTGTACACTGGTATGGAAAAATTTGAACAAATTTTTTTGCGAACCCAATAAATAATAATAAAAAACTTTAAAAACTGAGTTTTGTAGATAAAGATATTTTAATCTTTGACTATTTCATTATGTAGTGGAAAATAATTCAAGTGGGACCACATGGAGATTTCTCAAAATTCTGGACAATCTCAGAAATTAATAATATGAAGATATAGAAATAAATTCTGAAATACCTGTTGATTTCAGTTTATTATGAAAACTGTTTAATGCAAATGTACATCTGAGAGCAAGCCAGCTCATTCAGCTTATAGGATGCTGTACCCTTAATATTTTTATTTAAGAATAGGTCAGTTTAATTCCAGGATGTCCACCTTTGTCAGGCAACATTTCCTTATAACTTTTCATCTTCACTAAGAATGAAAACCATCCGCAGAAGAAATCCTCAGAAATTTGGGTCTGTACTTCTCTTTAAATTGCATAGAACATCTTTCATGCCCACAGATATTTTTACATCTAAGACAGCCTGCAGTTCTGCTTGCCAACATGAAATTTGTTTCACAAATTTTTCAGCAGCTGGTATGATAATGAGCCAGTTTTTATGCAAATTAGTGATCGTCCTAATCAATTTTTAACTACAAAATTAAAATTTAAAATTTTTTGAGTAAATTATTTTTAAACAGAGAAAAGCTTTATCAAATTTATATATTTAGCTTATATCCCATTATATTTTAAAAAAGTATGTTGAAGAACTATTTCTATGAAGCAGAGAAAAGTTTCTTCTGGAAGTGTAGTGTTTAATTATGTGCTATATTGAAAGATACATTTTATTTTTTAAACTAATATTATTACAAAATGATAAATTTTCATTAATATAGTAAGGTTGCCACATTTTTGTATTACCACTTTAAATGCAATATATTTAATCATTTCTTTAGAAAGACAAAGAAGTACCACAAAATAAACTTGCTGCTTTTGATGCTGAAGCTAATTATTCCTTCTAATTGACTGAGCCAACCTTTTGCAAACCACAAAGTAACCAACTATTAAATGTATCTAGTTGTTTATAGAGTATAAGTTACTTTATTTTTGTTCCATGAATGACTGTTCTTTTGAAAGGATAGTTCTTATTATTGATGGGCTTATTGGTCTATGGCTGTATTTATATGTGTAAGGACGTCCTTTCTGAATTTTATGCCCTGTAATATAGTAACATATCCTTTAAGGTGAAGATAAAAATGGATTCAACTTTGGCATAAGGTTTAAAACAGGGAATAAAGTATATTGTTATATTTACTTTTTATCTGATCTGCATACATTTTTCTGTAAAATAGGGACTGTACAATCCATGGACTTCTCTAGGCCAGAATACTGGAGTGGGTAGCCTTTCCCTTCTCCAGCAGATCTTCCCAACCCAGGAATCGAACTGGGGTCTCCAGCATTGCAGGTCGATTCTTTACAAGCTGAGCTATCAGGGAAGCCTGTAAAATATTAGTATCATACAACTGGTTGTACCTTTGTATTCAGTCATTTCTCAAGCAATCAGAGATCAATTTTGAATTTAAAAATGGAAAGATAAAGCAAAATTTTCCTATGATTTAATATCACAGACATTTCAAACATGCATTTAGTATACTGTAAAACACCAATATTCCAAGTATATAAGAGAGCAAGTAAGTAAGTGTTATTCGCTCAGTCGTGCCGACTCTTTGCGGCCCCTTGGACTGCAGCTCACCAGGCTCCTCTGTCCATGAGATTTTCCAGGCAATGATACTGGAGTGGGTTGCCATTTCCTTCTCCAGGGGATCTTCCCAACCTGGGGATCGAACCCAAGTCTCCTGCACTGCAGGCAAATTCTTTACTGACTGAGCTACAAGGGAAGTCCAAGTATATAGGAACTTTTTATTCTAATAAATTTAAATAATTAAATAAATTTTTAATATTCAAAGATGAACAGAATTTGATATTTTTGATAGATTTTATTTAAACCTGCACTTTGACACTGTAGACTTGGATATGGACTTGCTGCAGAGTAGATATGTTAAAACTGAAAAATAAAAACATAATTATTTTATTACTGACATTATAATTTGTTTTTCCTTCTGTTCCCAGATTCAAGGTCAACTTATTGTCTAAATGCTTTTTTCTCAGTCCTCTGAAGTCTAGAATTTAGAACAGTTCCTAGCACAAGTTAGAGTCTGAATATATATGTATTGCTTAAATAAATGATAATGAGAATAGTTTTGTTCCTTGTCATTATACTAACAATGCATCTTTATTTTTCACTGACTTTTAATTTCATTTAATTTGTTCAGTTGTATAGAAATATATATACATTTTGTTTTCAGTTTTCTTGAGACACTGATTAACATAGACGCAAAAATTCTCAACAAAATACTAGCAAAATGAATCCTGCTGCTGCTGCTGCTGCTAAGTCGCTTCAGTCGTGTCCAACTCTGTGCGACCTCATAGACGGCAGCCCACCAGGCTCCCCCACCCCTGGGATTCTCCAGGCAAGAACATTGGAGTGGGTTGCCATTTCCTTCTCCAATGAATCCTACCATACATTTTTAAAAAAACATATATCATAATTAAGACTGACTTATCCCTGAGGAGCAATGATGTTTCAAAATACACAAATCAAAAAAATGGGATACAATACATTAACAGAATGAAGAAGAAAAATCATGAGATTATCTTAATGCATGCTCAAAAAGCATTTGACAAAACTCCATATCTATTCATGATAAAATTCTCAATAAATTAGGTATATGAGAAATATACCTCAACATAATAAAGGGCATACATGACAAACCAACAGCTAACATCATGTGTTGTGCTCAGTCACTTCAGTCATGTCTGACTCTTTGCTACTCTCTGAACTATAGCCCCCCAGGTTGCACTGTCCAGGGGATTCTCCAGGCAAGAACACTGGAGTGGGTTGCCACGCTCTCCTCCAGGGGATCTTCCTGACTTAGGGATCGAACCCACATCTCCTGCATCTCCAGCACTGCAGGCAGATTCTTTACTGCTGAGGGAAGCCCCAGCTAACATCATATTCAATGGTAAAAAGAAGAAATCTTTTTCTCTAAGATTAGAAACAAAGCAAAGATGCCTTCTTTAACCACTCCTATTCAATAAGGTACTGGAAGTTCAGGTCAAAACAATCAGGCAAGAAAAAGAAATAAAAAACATCCAAATAAAAAAGGAAGGAGCTCAATTGTCTCTGTTTGTAGATGACATTATCTCATATAGAAAACCCTAAAGATTCCAATAAAGATACTGGGAAAAAAACATAGAAATTAATAAATCAATTTAGTAAAACTGCAGGATACAGAATTAATATACAAATCAGTTGCATTTATACATATTATCAATAAACTTTCCAAAAAAGAAAATTTAAAAAATCCCATTACAACAGTATCAAAAAGAATAGAATACTTAAGAATAAATACAATCAAGGAAGTGAAGATCCATACACTGAAAACTATGAGACAGTGATGAAACAAACTAAAGAAAGCATAAATAAATGAACAGGCATTCTAAGTTCATGGACTGGAATTTATCTTGTTAAAATGTCCATACTACACAATGCATTCTTCATAATAAAATTTAATGCTCTCTCTTTTGGAAAAGAACTTAGGGACTTAGGAAAACTGACGCAGAATCCTAGTTTAAAAACTACCCATCTCCTGAAACATGTTTTCGAGATAAAACAGTCAATGCTTTCAGCAAGCCTATAGGTCCCAGCCCAGGCACAGTGACATTTACTTTCTATAGCAAAACAACATAAATGGAATGACTAATAAATTGCCTTCATTATTGATGAGTCAGAGACTGGGTGAGTCTGTGCCTACAAATAAAAGATACTTAAAACACGCCATTGGGCAAGACTGGAATTGTCAAAGATAGAAGTTGAGACACCTGGGAACAACTAGGTATGTAAATATATATAATGTAGGTATGGAACTCAAAAAAGAGAAGTCTAGTTACAGAAAGTGTTTTAGGTTGCTTAAGTGCTTGGGTTGTATTAGATTACTGTTCATGATATTTAGTCCTTTCCCCAATTTTCTTTCTTTCACTTTCACTTTCCAATCTTACGCGGAAATAAAACGTCCCTGCTTCATTATATGGGGCTTGGCCAAGTGTCTTGCTTTGGTAGAATGTGGGCAGTTGTGATAGCGTGCCAGTTCTAATTCTGTCCTTAAAAGACATCAAGT
The DNA here is from genome assembly GCF_000754665.1 of Bison bison bison. Lineage (NCBI taxonomy): Eukaryota > Metazoa > Chordata > Mammalia > Artiodactyla > Bovidae > Bison > Bison bison. The sequence continues at coordinate 6,139,924 of NW_011495084.1, read as the reverse complement.
TTCTGTCGGCCCTTTTGCCATGAAAAGAACACGCGTTAGAAGATAATGGTTCCAGGTAGGTTAAGAGACATGTAGAGAAGACCTGAATGAAGCTTAGAACTGATAGAACCAGGTCAGTTTAGCTAAGTGATGAGGATGGTAATTGTAGTTCTAAACCACTGGGCTTGGGAATGATTTGGGTTTATAGCATTGTGACAGTAACTGGCTTATTCAGTGCTCCTCACTTTATTTTTAAATTAGCACTACATTTTAAAATGAGCACTACCTTCCAGTCCAGTCTCCTCAGGACCTCGCATTTATTCCTGCCTTGCTACAATTTCAAATTGAGACTTTTATCATACTTTTCATAATCAGGAATTGACAGAGCTGTGCAGAGAGGTGGAGAGGGACCATTAAATGGTGGTCCCTAGCGTTATCAAATATAAAGAGAATCTAAATGATGAAAAAAAATAGAATTTAATATGAGAATCTACTTAGATGGGTTGGAAATATAATGCTCAAGTATTATAAGAAAAGTATGTGCAAATAACTAAGAGATTACAATGTGACAATTAGACTCAGAATAAGGTGGTATGAAAATGATGGAAGAGAAAGATTGCTGGTAGAGTGGTTCTAAGACTACAGATTCTTTTCTGACTCACTCTGAATTCTCATGTGTTACACACAACCTTAAATGCTTCATTGGCATAATAGTAAAGTAACTTATATTATTAAATATGATTGTACCCTGCTTTTCTGTGAAAGATATGCTATTATATCTCTCTCTACCTTTAAGTTCTGCAAATTAGTTTGGCTTAAATCCAAAAAAACACCAATATTTATACATTATTAAATTTAAAAAGCCCTGAAATCGGTGTTAAAAATCATTAATTTTCATTAGTCTCAAAGGAAATATAAACTTCTTGGCTATATTTCCTACAACAAACAAAGCTATTATAAGAAATTATTTGACAGAATTTATAAAAATAATTGGAAAATGGTATACCAACTTAGAATTAAAATTAAAAGTCCTATGCTTATTACAGAGCAGTTTAAGTTTTTTTTTTTTTTCCTATATAGAAGTCAAGAACAGTTAAATTCTGTTACATTTAGAATGCTATACTTGGTATTATGAATATAACAGAAGTACTGTGTTCCTGGCTTAGAAATCATTCTGCTTTCAGCTTTGTAGCACTAACTTGACTGTCTTTTAACTTCTCTATCGTGGTTAAAAGCAACAGAAAATTTCCAATTATCCAGGCTTTGACTGCTGTTAAGCTCTTACTCTCTTTCAGGAGGCTAAGTTCAGTTAACTAAAAAGTCCATTGGAATTGTCTTTTCAGTGTTTTTTGAAGATGTTCTTTCCTTTCCTGACATTGTGCTATCTAAAACCTTTAGCACATATTAAAATACTGCAAAGACCACTGAGGTGCTTGTGCATGCTTAAGTATTCAGCAAATATTTATTGTGGAGAATGAATGAATGAATGAATGAATGTTTACTCCCCCCCCCCACACAAATAAAACTCCTATGGGTTTCCATCTTTTATGGCATTAATTCATAAATCCTTATTATTGTGATCAAGCAGATCTCTAGGACATGACTTAATTACCTTTCCAATTTCATCTCTTAATATATCAAACACATCAATTCCCTCTCATGAGTGAAATTCACTTCACAGGTGTATGGTTTGCTCTCTTAATCAGAAATATCTTCCCTCAATTTTCTATTTGGAAAAATCCTACTTTTCCAGCAAGGCCCATTTCAACTGTTCAGCATAGTAGTTAAGAACACAGACTTTGATGCCAGATCACTTTGGAAATTTTTATCCAGTTTCCTATAAAACTAAGCATATGCCTACTATGTGGCACAGGAATTCTATTCCTAAAAATTTACCCAAGAGAAATGAAAAGACATGTCAATAAAAATCAGTACGAAAAATGATTATAGCAAATGTATTCATAATAGTCAAAATTAGGAATAGTCCAAGTATCCATCAATAGGAGTATGGATAATCATTATACACTTATATTCATATAATAGAATACTATTCAGTAATAAAAAGAAATAAGCTACTCCAATAACATGGATGAATTTTAAAAGTATTATTCTGAGTGAAAAAAAAGACTTAGTACAAAGAGTACTATGGTGTGATTTGGGCTCCCCAGGTGGCTCTGGGGTAAAGAATCTGCATGCCAGTGCAGGAGACTCAGGAGACAGGGCTTTGATCCCTGGCTCTGAAAGATCCCCTGCAGGTGGGAATGGCAACCTACTCCAGTATTCATGCCTGGACAATCCCATGGACAGAGGAGCCTGCAGGCCCCTGTCCATGGGGTCACAGAGAATTGGACACAGCTGAGCACACATGCACAGTGTGGTTTAATTTATATAAAGTTTTAGAGAAGTAAAAATGGATGTATGTTGGAAAAATAAGAACAACTATGGCTTGGAGGGGTTTTACCTGAAAAGATGTAATTTTCTGGAGTGATGTTTTCTGCAGTATTTTATGTCTTGGCAAGTGGTTGTGTTACAACTCATCAAATGATATATCTAATTCTTGATAATTTTCTTTTATGTAAGTTTTACCTCAAAAGAACAAAAAAGAACTATAAATGTATATTGAATCCCAATGAATTACATCTATGCTGAAGTGCTTAGGGGAAAAATGTACTGATGTATACAATTTATATTGAGATGTTTCAATAATATAAGACAGATTTATGGACAAGTAGAATGGTAGAAATATAAATTGATCTGTGATAAAAACAACTATAGTAAAATATTAATGGTTGAATCTAAATGGTGAGTATATGAGCATTCACTAGAAGTTTCCTCAGACTTTTTGTATATTTGCAAGTTTTCATAACAAGTACTGGAAAAAAATTTAACTACTAGTTCTAGAAATCATCTTACTCTAATTATTACTCTGCTATTTGCAGGATGGTAATTTTCCAAGTCCCTATTCCAGGTACATTCAGTATTTGGCCTTTTACTGTAAGAAAGAACTGTTTCTTCTTTCATATTATTGCTTTATTTATTATAAGTATGGATTTATGTATTCTTATTCTATTTACTGTTATACTACATGACTGTCATTATTAATTTTCAAGTTTGAAATTCCTCATATTGAACAAGTTGGAAGTCTTTTAAAATAGTTATTTCCTTTTCCTAGGTCCCTATCTCTTTTTGATCACTTATGACACAACATACTTCCAAGCTCATTTTGTATTTTCTTTGTCTCAGATTTAGCCATTTCAGAAACACTGATTCTTTTGAGTGCAGAATGATATTTAGAAACCGAGACCTTATTTCTAGATGTGTTCTTTGCTACATGTGTCTTTGCTTCTAGGCCCTTCCAGTAGAATTTCATGAATTTAATATATTTAAATTATATTTAAAGATGAGTTAATTCTGATACTACCAATTTCACTGCAACATTAGGGTGCTTTCTTTGCATTTTTTGGTCTTCTTTGACTTCCAGCACTGCATATTTGTATCACCTTCCTCCACCAGTGAAGACTCTGCCTCGAAAAAACATTAATATATTATACACAGCTCAAACCTGCCACATACTAAACATGTATAGTATCCTCAAGGAAGGATTCCTGGGTAGACAATGATGTTGTCAACTACAAATTGGCACTTGCCTGTCAACTACAAATTGGTGGGTGCCTGTCAACTACTAATTGGCGTTTGCCTATCAACTGCTAATTGGCACTTGCCAAGAGCATTTGCCAGCGACTGAATAACAACAAGGGCATCTGCCACCTGCCTCTGCTGCTGCAGCTGCTGACCTTCAACACTCCCTGAGGGAATTCAGGGTGGAGAGTGAGGCACTCTGTGCCCCAGGGAAACTGGTAGAATAGGTCTTTAGGTAGTTAGGTATTTTCAGAAACTGATTTCAAGATCCCAATCCTTGTGTCTCCTCATATCTAGAAAAGCCCTAACTCCCTTCCTGGTGACATCAGCTCCTCGGGACTGGCCAAAACTTTTGTAAAATGAGTGCTTGATTGCATTGAACTCTCCGTTCACCAAAATCTTCTATATTGACCTTCCGTAACTGACTCTTTGGAGCAGTCTCTCAGAGCTGCCCGAGGTGCTGTCTTCCCAGGCTGCAGTCCTCATTTTACCCCATATAAAACCTCACTCGCAACTCTCATGATGTGCATCTTTTTGGTCAACAGTGTGAACACAGGTAACTATTCCTTTTTGAATCTGACTGCAATTATCAAAGGGAATCTCAAAGAGGGAGTTTCTGAATATGGGTTGAAAACTAAAGAAAGACACTTTTAAAAAACTCAAGAATTTTAACTGGGTATAATGAAGGAAGGTACAAATGATACTCTTTTTCTGCTTAAAAATGTTGCATCACTTCAAAATAATAAAGCTATGCCCTTCAGAACTTCCTAAACACACACTAATTTGCAGAGCAAGGAGTGAAGTCCTCAGTGAACAGGGATAGAGCTTATCACTTTCATTTTTTTTTTTTTTTAACACTCTGAAACAGTATAAATGTGAAAACAGCTGGACTGGAAGTCATACAGAAAACAGCAACTTCAGAAAGCAGAAGAGCAACTGGGAAAAATCTCTAACACTGAGGAGCAACACTAAGAAAGAGGCTGAAGACAGCATCACTTTGTAACTAGTGAGATCCTTTTCTTATTCAAAAAAGGGGGGGATATTAATTGGGCATTATGTCAGACTTTATTTTTTGGGGCTCCAAAATCTCTGCAGATGGTGACTGCAGCCATGAAATTAAAAGATGCTTACTCCTTAAAAGAAAAGTTATGACGAACCTAGATAGCATATTCAAAAGCAGAAACACTGCTTTGCCAACAAAGGTCATCTAGTCAAGGCTATGGTTTTTCCAGTGGTCATGTATGGATGTGAGATTTGGACTGTGAAGAAAGCTGAGCGCCGAAGAATTGATGCTTTTGAACTGTGGTGTTGGAGAAGACTCTTGAGAGTCCCTTGGGCTGCAAGGAGATCCAACCAGTTCATTCTAAAGGAGATCAGCCCTGGGATTTCTTTGGAAGGAATGATGCTAAAGCTGAAACTCCATTACTTTGGCCACCTCATGAGAAGAGTTGACTCATTGGAAAAGACTCTGATGCTAGGAGGGATTGGGGGAAGGAGGAAAAGGGGATGACAGAGGATGACATGGCTGGATGGCATCACCGACATGATGGACGTGAGTTTGAGTGAACTCCAGGAGATGGTGATGGACAGAGAGGCCTGGTGTGCTGCAATTCATGGGGTCACAAACAGTCGAACATGACTGAGTGACTGAAGTGAACTGAATTTAAAAATGAGAAGTAGAAAAACAAAACAGATCAATAAATACAGGAGAATATAACAAAAGTATTAAAGCCAAAATTAGCAAGTTAAGAAATTGAAAAAAAAAAATCAATAGAATCCGTCAATGAAAAACAAAGCAAAACACCACCAACAACAAAAAACCAACATATACAGCATAGGTTTGGTTGGGATCAGATGGTGGATGAACAGTAGAACATTAGTAGAGATTGGAAAATGGCAACTGACAGTCTACAGTGGCGAAAAATTTGACAAAACTATCACATGCCATCATTTAATAAAGAAATAATATGATGAACCTGGGTTCCGGGGGAAGGTTTCTAAAAATAGAATGTTATTGGTATGAGTTTGTTGATTTAGTTGCATTTTATAAGTTGTCTGCCAAAGAAGAGTTGAGTTAGGAGAGAACTGGCTTATTTTCAAGAAGAGACAAAAAAAAAAAAAAAAAAAAAAAAAAAGCTCAGGAATTCCAGAACTTGCAGGGCTTATAGATATAGCACAGTAGCACTTTTCTTTCTCTAGTTGGTAAATGGAATAACAAAACAAAAAATGTTTTGAGTAACTTCAGTGAAAAAAGTGAGAGAATGATCACCATACCTTTTGTTTTAAACTAGTGCATGCTTAGTTGCTCAGTCATGTCCGATTCTTTGTGACCCTTTGGACTGTAGCCTGCCAGGCTCCTCTGTCCATGGGATTTTTTAGGTACGAATACTGGAGAGGGCTGCCATTTTCCTCCTCCAGGGGATCTTCCTGACCCAGGGATGGAACCCAAGTCTCCTGTGTCTCCCACACTGCAGGTGGAATCTTTACCTGCTGAGCCAACTCAGATATAATTAATTTGCCTTTCCCCATCAGATGCTCTAAGTTGGACAAAATATCTCTGGGAAAAGAGACCAAAGGCTTAATCCAACAGGTATCTGATAAACTCAAAGTACCTATGATTAAATCTAAAGAGAAAGGTATGTCTTGAAAAGAACTGTGTGTTTGACTATTTATACACAGAGTGTAAGTCTATTGACTATTTATACACAGAGTGAATAAATTGACTATTATACACAGAGTGAAGCAAATAATTTTTAAACTGTTTTGAGAACTATACTTCTAGAAGTACCACCAGTCTGATTAAGTTGACAGACTTTTTCAGGCACCAAAATTCCCATTTCACATGTGACAAGGGATGATACTGAAAAAGGAAACATTAATTAAAGAGCGCGGCACTCAGAAGCCATGGAGCACGAATGGCAAGGACATACATGTCTTTTAAGGAGGAGGACCATGACCTCTCACTAACATTTCCTCAGTGAGCCCAGGAACACTTTACAAAGCTATCCCAGTGAGGTTTCAGAACTTCTCTGGACTACTGACTACTCTGAATGGCAGTGTTTATCATAGTTGTCTTGTTCCTGTTCCACCATCATATGTTGGATTTGTGTTGAGTCACACAGGGAAGGCTGGATTACCACTTCCCCTCCTCTGCGTCTCCAGATCAAGAAGAGTCACACCCGATTTGTTTCGGACAATGAAAAGTAAGTGATATGACACATGCCACATCTAAACAGAGGTTCTATTTGCAATTGCATTGGCCTCTTGTCTTCCCTTTTTCTAAGAGAACAGGTATATTCCATATAAGGTTTGCTTCTTCGGGCAAGGTCCTAGAATGAAAAGACATGGAGCAAAACTGAACAGAGTCAAGCAGACTGGAGCAAACTGCAATTGCTGAAGTGTAATATGAGTGAGAAATAAACACGTGTTGTGTCATTACTGAATGACTAGTTGTGCAGCAGACTCTCTATCACAAACATAGCTAGAAAACAGATTTTAAAGTACTCCATAAATACTGTTTTAGTATGCACAGCTCTTGTTTAAAATTTAGTTAAAGAAGAGTCTCTATTTTTTTTTTTTCCTCAAAGTAAATAAAGACAAAGAAGAAAACCTATATAGGAAGATTTTTTTAGAAGCTCTAGGAAATAATGTGAAAGAATTACCTCTAAAAGATAATTGGGCCCAGATGGCTTTACAAGCTGATTCATTTCAACCTTTCAAAGAAGAGATACATTCAAGGAGATATATTTACACTAGTCAACAATTTAGCAAAACATAAAATCTTCCCAATTCATTTTGTAAAATCAGCATAGCCATAATAACACCTAACAAAAATATCACACATAGAGAAGGAAACTCATAAAAAATTCAATTTGGATAGGAATGCTATATGCTGGATTGGCTGTTTTCAATATGATACCACTATTACTTCCACAAAAGGGTGAGCACTGCATTTCTAAGAATCGCCTTCCTTGTACTGATTCTTATGGTTTGCCAATAGTACAGAGTAAGGTGAAGTCACCACGCTCAGTTCACACAGCCAATACAGTGGCTTCTTTAAATTCTCTGTGAATTTGGGAATCTGCATGTGCTATACTGCTTGACATGCAAGTTGTTAGTAGCTTGCAACTACAGCTGTACTTACAGAGTAAATTATAATATTGAAGCAATCTACAAGCTAAAATACAACCATAGTTGTTGAAATCCAAAAGCAAGAAAGAGACACACATAAGAAATCTGTCAATAATGTGGGAAAAGAAAAATCACAAAAAAGCAACAACAAAAAAAATACATTGCCAACAATATCAAAAGTTGACTCTTTGAAAGGACTAGCAGACAAATGTTTAGAAAAATTGATTAGAAAAAAGAAAAGGTTGAAATAAACAATACTAAGGAGAAGTATATATATCTACAAGTATAATCTAGAATTTAAAATAAAAAAATACTAACAAACAACACAACACACTAAAAATTAAAAAAAAAAAAATAAAAGAACAACTTAAAAGAACTAAGTCACCAAAATGTATTCAGTAAGAAATAGGAAACTTAGGAAAGGGATGACAAAGAGATGGTAACATAAGTCATTCCTGACTTCATTCACCCTAAGAAGAACAGCTAACATCTATTCAAGAATAAGACACCAATGAGAGAATCCTAGAACAAGAGGCTGAGGCAGAAGTAACCAGTTATAGATGATTACTCACAGAAAATTAAATATTTTAATATCACCATTATTTAAGTCAAAGATGAAAGAAAATGTAGGCGAGTGAAATCATCCAGGGAGAGCATGGAAAGAAAAAAAGATATAAGGACCAAGGACAGAGTCCTAACCATTAACATTTATAAAGAAAAAACAATAAAGAAAATGGATAAGGGGTTGCTAAAAAGAAAACTGTAAGCATTTACTTTTATAAAAGAGAACCACTGATTTCAGCATAGGTGACCTAAGTACTTAACTGTCATCTTGCTAAGTCATTTCAGTTGTGTCCAACTCTTTGCAACCCTATGGACTGTAGCCCACCAGGCTCCTCTGTGCATGGGATTCTCCAGGCAAGAATACTGGAGTGGGTTGCCATGCCCTCCTCCAGGGGATCTTCCCGACCCAGGGATAGAACCCATGTCTCTTATGTCTCTTGCACTGGCAGGCAGGTTCTTTACCACTAGTGCCATCTGGGAAGCCCTAACTGTCATCTTAATTTAATAGAATTCCAGCACCAATCTAGTCTTCTTGAGTTTTTCTGGCTATGTTTCAATGAGAAAAGCAGTCATTTGTCAAATTTTATAAAACAACAACACTAATAAAAATAAACAAAACTATATATTTGCATATCATATGTATATATAGACATGTGTATAGACAGAGAGAAAGAGAGGAAGAGACTGGAGAGGAGGAAAGGAAATTTTGTAAGAACATATATCAAATAGTTAACAATATTTACTACTAGCCTGTAGAATTGATGGAAAGGAAAAGAAACTTAAACACAGGGCTTTAACTTTTTAACTTCTTACCATTTACGTGTTCATAGTTTTACACTTATTCAATGAGCAGGTATTGTTATTGTATTAAAATAATAATACAGAATTTAGATGATGAGATTTGAATAAATCTGTAGTGAGATTTTGAAATGAATCAAAGAAAAAGCAGAAAAGACATGAAATGTAAAACGAATACTATAAAATATTTTGGTTTTAGATCACTACATAGCTGTCAACCCAAATTAATGCCTGGGCATAATACCTGACATATATGTCAACTGAAGAAAAATGTACAACCTAAAATTGTCAGTTATGACCAACCTAGATAGCATATTGAAAAGCAGAGACATTACTTTGCCAACAAAGGTCCGTCTAGTCAAGGCTATGGTTTTTCCAGTGGTCATGTATGGATGTGAGAGTTGGACTGTGAAGAAAGCTGAGTGCCGAAGAATTGATGC
>NW_011495084.1:6128805-6130273 GCF_000754665.1 Bison bison bison | reverse complement strand
TTGGAGAAGACTCTTGAGAGTCCCTTGGACTGCAAGGAGATCCAACCAGTCCATTCTGAAGGAGATCAGCCCTGGGTATTCTTTGGAAGGAATGATGCTAAAGCTGAAACTCCAGTACTTTGGCCACCTCATGCGAAGAGCTAACTCATTGGAAAAGACTCTGATGCTGGGAGGGATTGGGGGCAGGAGGAGAAGGGGATGACAGAGGATGAGATGGCTGGATGGCATCACTGACTCGATGGATGTGAGTCTGAGTGAACTCTGGGAGTTGGTGATGGACAGGGAGGCCTGGCGTGCTGTGATTCATGGGGTCGCAAAGAGTCGGACACGACTGAGCGACTGAACTGAACTGACTGACTGATGTTTTTCCAGGGACTTCACAGAGCACTATAGCCTGGGAGACAACTTTTCAGATATTGTGAAGAACTGTTTCAAAAGGAAAAAAAGCCAGCATATATAGGAGTTTTTGCTGAAAAAAACATCTTGTAGTCAAACATCAAAAGATTACTGCTAATCACAGAAGACAGACTTCTCAAGTTACTGATTTTTAGTGCTTTTCCATGTATGTGAAAGGGAGCTTCCTGGGGTTCAGAGGGTAAAGAATCTCCCTGAAATGGGACCTGGGTTTGATCCCTGGGTAAGGAAGATTCCCTGGAAAAAGGAATGGTCTTTCCAGGAGTCATGTACATGGCCCATAAAGAACTCTGAATGCCAAAGAATTGATGATTTTGAATTGTGATGCAGGAGAAGACTCTTGAGAGTCTCTTGGGACAACAAGGAGATCAAATCCGTCCATCCTAAAGGATAAATCAACCTTGAATATTTATTGGAAGAACTGATGCTGAAGCTGAAGCTCCAATACTTTGGCCACCAGATGCGAAGAGCTGACTCACTGGAAAAGACCCTAAGGCTGGGAAAGATCGAAGGCAAGAGGAGAAAGGGACAACAGAGGATGAGATGGTTGGACAGAATCACCAACTCAATGGACATGAATTTGAGCAAACTCTGGGAGATAGTGAAGGATGAGAAAGCCTTGTGTGCTGCAGTCCATGGAGCTGCAAAAAGTCAGACAGGACCTATCGACTGAAAAACAACAATGTATAGGAAGACACAAGAGTCCAGGGTCATTGACATTATTCCTTAGATATGCATCTCAACTATACAGAGCCACTATCCTGATTTTCCTGCATCCTGAATTGCCCCCGGGGGCACCACTGAAGGGCTGCTGCAAAGACTGATGGATCGATGGTGGACAACATATATTGTTTATTGGATTAGCAGGTGATATTCTCTGTTTTGGGGCTTCCTGGGTGGCATGGTGGTAAAGAATCCATCTGCCAAGCAGGAGATATGGGTTTGATTCCTGGGTTAGGAAGATCCCCTGGAGAAGAAAATGGTAACCCACACCAGTATTCTTGCCTAGAGAATCCCTTGGATTGTGAGGAGCCTGGTGGGCTAGAGTCCATGG
>NW_011495084.1:6117682-6128678 GCF_000754665.1 Bison bison bison | reverse complement strand
GTCCATATATATATATATATATATATATATACTATTTAGAAGTATAATATTATGTAAAAGAAATTTATGATTAAAAAGTAACTTAAGGGACTTCCCTGGAGGTCTAGTGGTTAAGGCTCCATACTTCCACTGATGTGGGATAAATCCCTGCTGGAGGAACTAAGATTCCACATTCCATAGAAAAAAAAATTTATAAAGTGATAATGTTTTTGGTATTTTCAGGTGTCAGAGTCATTATGGCTTTATCTACAAAATGTAGAAATAGTAGTAATTTGATCCTTGTCTACCGTTTAAGCAATTGTTTAAAAAATTTGATTTGATTGCTTTGACATTTATGAATTCAGTTAGCCCCTCCTCTCTTCATACAGAGATCAGATAACCTGGTTAATTGCCTTGCTTTTTGCCTCTCAGTCCCTCATCAGTCATAAACACTTAGGATCAACAGAATTTTCAATAGGCATTTGGGAATTGTGCAGACTTTATTTTATAAACATTTTGAGACTATAGACTATATATCAAATAACATTTGGTATGGAGGGTAAAGAATAAAATTTTTATTAGGATGAAGAATAGAATTTCCACAAAATGCTAAAGAACATAGAAAGGTAGAAAAATTCCTCCTCCCCAACAATAGAGGATGGATTAATATAATCTCATGATGTGAATTAATGTCAATATTTTTCTTGAATTGTTGTTTCCTCTTATAAAGTGAAAACCTTTAATTTGTCAGACCATCCTTGGGAATGAATGGATGAATCTTGTGAGAACTGTGTCCTTTGCACTGTCTTGTGGGACACCATTTACATCCTTAGTTAAGCCATTAAAAGGCTTACTGGTCTGAGTTGCTATTAAGATTCTTCTCTTCAATGGCCTGACAGTGCATGGATCTTTGAATTATAAATAATTCTAAATTATTAAAATTTTAATTAAACAATTAAACAATTGTTCTATGTTAACTGGCATTGTGTCCTGCCAAAAGGCAGAATTTTGAAAATGAATATACTCTTATGACGTGAAATGATTTCAGTATTTTCCTTTAGTATTGAGCTTTTAAAACTTATAAAAATAATCTTTGAATTGTTTTTCTGAACTTGGGAGTTTTTGCATAATATTGTCATTTTGAGATTTGATTTTAAAAATACTATGGTAGAAAGTTGTGGCAAGTCAAGATTCCTCTCCCCACATGCTTAAGAGAAGACTCACTTATTTTCTTTTTCAGACCTTTTATTACTTTTTAAAATGAGAAGTATCATATTAATTGCTTAAAAGTAGGTGTCAAATTCAGAAGGTGATTTGGATACAGGCAGGTATTTATTTACTGTATCTAGCAGATGCCTCCAGACTACGTGAATTTAGACAGCCTAAGTCTCAGGTTTTTCTTCTGCAGTGTATCTACATCATAAGGTTGGTGTAAGGGTTTAAAAAAAATAGGCATATTAATTATTCTACACATTCCAAAGGCACATACTCAACATCAAATCAATACTTACCAATATATAAGAATACAGAATGGTGGGCTTCCCTGGTGGTTCGGGGGTAAAGAATCCACCTGCCAATGCAGTGGTGTGAGTTTGATTCCCCAATCTGGGAAGATCCCACATGCCTGGGAGCAAGTTAGCCTGGGCAACACAATCCTTGAGTCTGTGCTCTAGAGCCTGGGAGCCAAAACTCCTGGGCCCACGTGCTGCAGCCACAGAAGCCTGCGTGCCCTAGAACCTGTGCTCCACAGCAAGAAAAGCCACGGCCATGAGAAGCCCAGGTTCCACAGCTAGAGAGGAGCCCCTGCCTGCTGCAGCTAGAGAAAAGCCCTTACAGCAACAAGGACCCAGGACAGCCAGCAATAAATAAGTAAATAAATAGAATGATTAAAAGCACACAGTGTGGCCATAAAAGTGAGTCTCCCTTTACCTGTAGGTTGAAATCTTCCATGTTCTGCTCGTCCCCATTTGTGTTCTGCCTCTTCCTCTCACACCAATCCTATGGGGTAGTCATATTCCTACTGTACGACAAGAGAAAGCACTCAGTAACTGTTAGTGAAAAGATATTAGCAATCAAACAGCAAATTTTTGAAGGATTTTGTTGTTAAAATTTTTTTAAATGATACTGTTCACCTCCATGACTGCAGTTCCCAGGATCTCCTTCTGGAATCTTTACACCCCTGCTCCACTTCTTCTTTCTAAACTGCCTAACCCTGTAGTAATTCTACATTTTCCTTCTCTTAAAATCTGTACATTCACTAAAGGCTTACATAAATGAATAATAAAAAGAAAAAAAAAAACATCAGTTCAGTTCAGTCGCTCAGTTGTGTCCCAACTTTGCGACCCCATGGACTGCAGAATGCCAGGCATCACTGTCCATCACCAACTCCCAGAATTTACCCCAACTCATGTCCATTGAGTCAGTGATGGCATCCCACAAACTTATCCTCTGTTGCCTCTTCTCCTCCTGCCTTCAATCTTTCCCAGCATCAGGGTCTTTTCAAATGAGTCGGCTCTTCCATCAGGTGGCCAAAGTATTGGAGTTTCAGCTTCAACATCAGTCCTTCCAATGAATATTCAGGACTGATCTCCTTTAGAATGGACTGGTTGGATCTCCTTGCAGTCCAAAGGATTCTCAAGAGTCTTCTCCAACACCACAGTTCAAGAGCATCAATTCTTCGGCACTCAGCTTTCTTCACAGTCCAACTCTCACATCCATACATGACCACTGGAAAAACCATAGCCTTGACTAAATGGACCTTTATTGGCAAAGTAATGTCTCTGCTTTTTAATATGTTATCTAGGTTGGTCATAGCTTTCCTTTCAAGGAGTGTCTTTTAATTTCATGGCTGCAATCACCATCTGCAGTGATTTTGGAGCCCAAAAAAATAAAGTCTGACACTGTTTCCACTGTTTTCCATCTATTTGCCATGAAGAGATGGGACCAGATGCCATGATCTTAGTTTTCTGAATGTTGAGCTTTAAGCCAACTTTTTCACTCTCCTCTTTCACTTTCATCAAGAGGCTCTTTAGTTCTTCTTCACTTTTTGCCATAAGGGTGGTGTCATCTGCATATCTGAGGTTATTGCTATTTCTCTCAGCAATCTTGATTCCAGCTTCTGCTGCAACCAGCCCAGCATTTCTCATGATATACTGTACATATAAGTTAAATAAGCAGGTTGACAATACACAGCCTTGATGTACTCCTTTTCCTATTTGGAACCATTCTGCTGTTCCATGTCCAGTTCTAACTGTTGCTTCCTGACCTGCATACCCAGTTCTCAGCAGGCAGGGCAGGTGATCTGGTATTCCCATCTCTTTCAGAATTTTCCACAGTTTATTTTGATCCACCCAGTCAAAGGTTTTGGCATAGTTAATACAGCAGAAATAGATGTCTCTCTGGAACTCTATTGCTTTTTCCATGATCCAGCGGATGTTGGCAATTTGATCTCTGGTCCCTCTGCCTTTTCTAAAACCAGCTTGAACATCTGGAAGTTCACGGTTCACATACTGTTGAAGTCTGGCTTGGAGAATTTTGAGCACTACTTTACTAGCATGTGAGATGAGTGCAATTGTGCCGTAGTTTGAGCTTTGTTTGGCATTACCTTTCTTAGGCATTGGAATGAACAGTAAGCTTTTCCAGTCCTGTGGCCACTGCTGAGTTTTCCAAATTTGCTGCCATATTGAGTGCAGCACTTTCACAGCATCATCTTTCAGGATTTGAAAGAGCTCAACTGGAATTCCATCACCTCCACTAGCTTTGTTCACAGTCATGCTTCCTAAGGCCCACTTGACTTCACATTCCAGGATGTCTGGCTCTAGGTGAGTGATCACACCATCGTGATTACCTGGGTTGTGAAGATCTTTTTTGTATAGTTCTTCTGTGTATTCTTGCCACCTCTTCTTAATATCTTCTGCTTCTGTTAGGTCCATACCATTTCTGTCCTTTATTGAGCCCAGCTCTGCAAGAAATTTTCCCTTGGTATCTCTAATTTTCTCGAAGAATTCTCCCATCTTTCCCATTCTATTGTTTGGGGGGGGGGGGCAGGGGAAAAGCCAGCTAGATCTGGGTTTAAATATCTATTCTGCTATTGAACTAACTGTGTGACTTTTTGCAATACATTTTTTTCTTCGGGCATCACCTGTGTCTAATCGATAAATTAGGAAAATCACCTCATTAATTAATTGAGAAGATTAAATAAGCTATTTTTAAGCCCCCCCAGTGCTTAGTGGGAAACTCAATACCAACTTTCTCATTGGCTTCAAGACATAAAATTACCAATCATTTTTTTGCATTTGCGATAGGTGTCACACATCAGTGTAAATGTGTGGGGAGGGGAATACTAGTAGGATAAAAAAGGTCTTCCTGGTATTACCATAAACTATCCCTGGAAGCATACAGAAAACTTTGTTTCCCAAAGATATGCCTAATCCTGATTATGCAGAACATAGCTCTACTTATTTTCTTAAATTCTTCTCAGTTGTTATTGGTATTATTTGTACTACATTTCAATTTATATATATATATATATGATATATATCAACATAAATATTTGCCTGTCACCAACATGTGAAGTAAAATCAAGTTTTGCAAGATGTTTTGTAAGATTTTTATTGTAACTCTTTTTAGCTTTTCCTGTGAGGCATCTATCAGAGTGTTTCTTTATCCATGTCAGAGGAAGGGCATCCAGAAAATCAAATCTAATTTAATTTTTCTTAAAAAAAAAAATAAAGGTAGGCTTGGAAGAGACTGAGAAACAGCTGTCTTGGCTGCATTAAAAGCTGAGGATTAGTAGCAATGTTCTGACTTGAAATTTAGGTCTTGTGATTTCTTTCCAGGAGATTTTTTACTGCATGAGAAACCTGTCTGTAATGGCCTTATTATTTAATTCAATCTTAATTGGATATAAACCGTTAAAATCTGAGGGATTGTTGGAAGGCCTAAAAGTACACAAAGTTTTCTTTTCTTTTCTTTTTAATGGTAATATCAATCACCTAGAAGAGGGAAATGTCCTTCGCCAAGACACTAAACCCTTGCAGCATATTTTACGTTCATTTTGCATTTCTTTCAAATTTTAAAGTTTCAGGGACCTAAAATTTAATCTCTAGAGTATATGTTCTGCCTAGGGGAAGATTCAGCCATTTTCAAAAGTAGGCTAGGCTTTTGTGCTCAGTGATGTATATTTTAGGAATTCTCCACGTGGCTTCATTAGTATGTCTTCATTGCTAAGAGAGATGATTCAGGCTTCATCTCATAATAAGACCCCTTGGAAACAAACAGGATGCTAAGGAACCTACATACGGTGAACACCGGCTCCCTTAAAAAGCCGTAATTTGGCCAGAATCCCTGAGCGCTATCAAGCCACCGCCTGATGGAGAAGCAAATGCCCAGAGTGTTTTCCTGTGTGAAAGATGTAAATGACCGGCTTGGCGAGAAAGCTAGGGAAAAAGGGTTCTTTGGGTCACTCACTGCTTCCAGTCCGGTCGCCGACATTCGGAGAACATTCAAAGGGTGTGAGGTAGGACCATTTCTATTGTTATCCCGGCTGAGACAAAGGCTGGGTGGTGGTGGGGAGAGGGGGGCGGGCAAGTGGTGCCCATCCTCTCGGTTGCATGGGTTGGGCAAGGACGGGAGGGATGGCAGGGCGGGACTTGTTTTGTTTTGCTTTGCAGCCGGCTTTCCCCGAGTCCATCCCGCCCCCGCCCGGAGCGCAGCGAGGACGCGGCGAGGCAGCCGCAGCGGCCTCTGCGTCAGGAGGCGGCGGGGCGGGAGGTGCGGCGCCCGACCGGGCGACCTGCCTCGTGTCCCCTGGCGCCCGCAGCCTCTCCCTCCCCGCAGCCTGTCGGCGGCCGCAGCTCGGGCGGCCGGCACGTGGGCGCCTCCGTCACACCCTCACTCATACACACACACCCGCGCGCACGCACCCGCGCGCCTGCATCCCGTGCTCTCTCCCTGGCCGACACACAGACGCTCACGAGTCGCTCCTGGCCCCGGCCCGCAGGACAGCGACCCCCCTCCACCCAGACTCCGGGCCCGCCCTCGGCCAGCAGCGCCTGCTCTCCAGACGGCTCCTCGCGCCCGCGGGTCACAGCCACCTGGCCCAACTCTCTGGCCACTGCTGCTACTGTCGGCACTTGGAAACAGCCCAGAGGCGCCCGGCCAAGGCACCCTGAGGGTGAGGACACGCTCCTACCACTGAGGGCACGGTTTAGGTAGGGTGGGGCTCTCTCCACTAGGCACCCTGTAGCCCGGGACCCGGGAAGCGAGCGGAATTGATGCCTGAATGCTGGGAAGGACTCTGGATGTGTCCGGGGGGTGAGGGGAGGCAGGACGGCTCCAAAGCCCCGGGAGGGCCAAGCTGGGCTCGGCGGGCGGGCGACCCTTCCGGCTCTGCGTCCTGCACCTGTGCACAGTCAGGGTGGGGAGTGGGGGCTAGGAGCGGCGCGTAACGGGGAAGCACATGGGTCGAAACGTGCCGCCATCCTTCCTTCCTTCTTGTGACCGCAGCATCCCCGAGAGACTAGTTGTTACCAAGTCAAATTAGGGCTGGCCGCAGGGTGGGGTCCGACTGGGCCAGTCGGAAAGTTGCGAGGGTCGGAGTGGAGCAAGGCGCTTCCAAGGTTCTAGGTGAGTTGGAAGCCGATCCTCGTGCGGGTGGGCGGTGGGGCGGGGAGAGGAGCCAATCTGATTCCTCATTCGCTTTTGGGGGCTTTTGCAACTGCTGAAGGCGACTACCTAAGGCGGGGTGGTTTCACGTGACCCCCGCTCCCTTTTGCCCGAGGCATCCTGCGTTAAATGGTCCCAAAGTGGGGCCTTTCTCCCGCACCAGGCACGCGCGGCTCCCCAAGAAAAGCACAGCTTGTGGGTTTCTGCGCCTCCAGGAACTGGAGAGGGTGTTGGTGAGGGTGTCGGTGCTGGGATTTAAAGGAGAGGATGGCAGAGATTGGAAACCCAGACCGTTTCTACGTTTCACGAACTCGGCGGGTTTGTGCGTGTCCTGGGCAAGAGGACCGTTTTGAGACTTTACGTCGGAACGCGCCTTGTAAATATAAATGGATCAAAAACGTCCGACCTGTTCTGGGGACAGGTGTGACCCACCCGCTCTCAAGAGGCCGCAGCGGCGGGAATCTCTTTCCGTTGAGCAGAGAAGCGGCGTGCGTGGCGCGTTCACAGCGAGCGCGGAACCCGGGCTCGCGCTCTCTGGCGCTGAGTTCTCCCGGATCCATTCTCTCACCTCGGGGAGAAACAGTGGAGTAGGACGAGGCGGGGTCCGCACTCGGCGCGGTGACGTCAGCAGTGTTTGGGTGCTTATGCAAATGAGGCTGCAACCGTTCTCCTCGGACCGGCCGTTTCCCCTCCAGGTCTTAAAGGTACACTCAGGCTCAGGCTGCGCCGTTTGTTTGGTTCACTGCCCAGCAACAGGAGAGGACCGGAGGAGTTGCGTTCTGTGCTACGTTTAGGCTTTTTGTCTCCCAGTTTTTAAAGCAGTCTTATACCTGTCATTGCCTGGTTGTCGTCCCAGAACACAGGGAACAATGTGTTTGCTTTAAGAAATATCATTTTCTGACGAATAACCCAATCGCCTAGTCTCAGTTCTGCAAGAACCACACTCCAGCTTGTCTTCAACGTCTAGTATTGGGTTGGACTTGTAGTAGGTGTTTAATAAATACTTGTTGATGGACTCGAGGGTGTGTGGATTTCTCTTATTAAATATGGAATATTCAACCAGCAAAATAGTCTTTTGTGTGTGTGTGTGAATATGAGTGACTTTTGCTTCTTACATGATCAATGATCCATCTATATTGGTTAGCGTAAAATATATTATCAATATATTACTGAATTCTTTGACTTTGCCAACAAGTGAAAAGAGCACCGTGCGTTTTTTTTTTCCCCCCAGAAAGACAGGAATTACGTGTTTTACAAGGAAGACAACCTCATCGTTTGTTGACAAGTTTTCTTTTTCTGATTGCACGTTATATACTTGATTTGAGAATTACTTTGGTGACTCAGATGGTAAAGAATCTGCCTGCAATGCAGGAGACCCGGGTTCAATCCCTGGGTTGGAAAAGCCCTTGGAGAAGGAAATGAAAACACACTCCAGTATTCTTGCCTGGAGGATTCCATCGACAGAGGAGCCAGGCGGCTACAGTCCATGGGGTGGCAGTCTAACTGCCAGTAACTTGATACTGTATTTTAATAGTATTAAGAAAGGTATTTATGTTTTTAGGAAATAAGTGCTATGTCATCCAATAAATAAATCAGAAATACTGTCAGTCTAGTTCAAGTTGCTATAACAAATTACCATAAGCTGGATGGCTTATAAATAAAAGAAATTTATTTGTCACAGTTCTAGAGGGTGGTTCAAGATCAAGGTGCATCAGATTCCATGTCTGGTGGGAGCCTGCTTCCTGGTACATAGAGGATGCTTTCTCACTGTGTTCTCATATGGTGGAACAGGCTAGTTAGTTCTCTAGAGGCTGTTATTAACCCCTAAAGGCTTCACCTCTTAATACCATCACATTGAGGTTAGAATTTCAACATATATGGGATGGAGGGAGGACTCAAACATTCAAACCATAGCAAATAGTAAAGAATTTTTAAATTGGATGGTAGCTATTTGAGATACCAGTAATCAGGTGAAATGCCTTAGTTGTTATTGAAATTTTAAATTAAGTTAAAATAATTAGTAAAACCTAAACTTCAAAAGCATTAGTTTACCCAGTGATCACAGTTCAAATTTTGCTGGGTACATATTAGAAAATAGGCTTCCCCTGTCATAACATAAGACTTTTGTTTGAGATGACAATAAATTTGCATTCCTTTGAACTCTGGGGTTATCATACAGGTAATTAAAAAATCATTGACTTAGAATGATAGACCTGACTTTTGGTGATGAAAAGCACCACAAACTTTCACTTCTTAATTTACTTCTCAACTTCTTTTGAAGAGTTCTTTAACCCCTTTATTACTGTATACATATACATGATGGGCTGTGTTAATATATTCCTATGCAAAGTCGATTTTAAAATAGTTTCTGAGCAGATGGTATTATTAACAAAATCCATGAGCATAGTCTCATGTGTGCAAACATTCAAGGTTACATAGCAGGAATCCTTAGGTTTATTTCCAGTTTTGCCTGTAACTTAAAACAAGTCCTAACTACTCTTGTGGATATAGTGAGTAAATAATTTTTAATAAACAAATTTATCTGCTTATACATTAACTTTGACCAATAATAATTGTCTCATATTTCTTGCTGAACAGCAAGCCCTAGAGTATGGTACATGGTAGTTTTAAATGCACAGTACCACTTGATATACTGGGCTTTCCAAATGACTCAGTGGTAAAGAATCCACCTGCCATTGCAGGAGACACAGGAGATGGAGGTTCAGTCCCTGGGTTGGGAAAATCCCCTGGAGGAGGGCATGGCAACCCACTTCAGTATTCTTGCCTGGAAAATCCCGTGCATAGAGGAGCCTGTCACTCTGAAGTCTGTAAGCTAACAAAGAATTGGACACAACTTAGCGACTGAGCACCCACACAAGCATATAGGATAGGACTATCCTATATGATAGGATAGAACTGTTTTATAGAACTGTTGATATAGGATAGAACTGTTTTCAATTTTGAAGGTCAGTTTATTTATGTGTGGTTAATGTGCCCTTCGGAGAAGGCAATGGCAACCCACTCCAGTACTCTTGTCTGGAAAATCCCATGGACGGAGGAGCCTGGTAGGCTGCAGTCCATGGGGTCGCTAAGAGTCAGACATGACTGAGCAACTTCACTTTCACTTTTCACTTTCCTGCATTGGAGAAGGAAATGGCAACCCACTCCAGTGTTCTTGCCTGGAGAATCCCAGGGACGGGGGAGCCTGGTGGGCTGCCCTCTATGGGGTCGCACAGAGTCGGACATGACTGAAGTGACTTAGCAGCAGCAGCAGCAATGTGCCCTTATATCCTTTCACATAAGATTAATTGATGGCCATCTTTGAATAGAATGTTTAACTTGGAAGCTTTTTCACCTATCAGATTGGCAAAGATCAAAAAGATTACTCACTCTACTGAAGAAGACAGAGGGAACCAGGAACTATGATACTTTGCTTTTGGTAGTACAAATTGAGACAGTTTTTATAAAGGGTAGATTGTCAATTTTTACTAAAATGATAAAAGTATATACCTTTTGATCAAGCAGTTCCACTTCTAGGAATTTATTCTACAGATACATAAAGTGAGTTGCTTGACTATTTGAAGCAAACTTTTAGAAATAACCTGTATATGACATTCTCATCCCATGAGCTATCATATGATCATTAAACACACACACACACAATAAGCTATTGAGAGCAAAAGTTTTAAAAGATCTTTAAAGTGAAAAATCAAGCTGCAGAATAATACATATAGTATACAGTAATAGTGATGTAAAAAACACGGGTAGATGGAAAGAAAACACATAGTAGCTTTTAATGTGCATATTAACTTGATTATATACCAAATATCTGTGGAGGAATTTGGTGACATAGAAAGATAGGCGTGGGGCTAGATGTGCTCTGAAAAAAGAGTGGGAAGACATTCTTCACTCTGTGCCTACCATTTTACTGTGTTCAGTCAGTTCAATTCAGTTCAGTCACTCAGTTGTGTTCAACTCTTGGCAACCCCATGGACTGCAGCTCGCCAGGCTTCCCTGTCCATCACCAACTCCTGGAGCTTGCTCAAACTCCTGTCCATTGAGTCGGTGATGCCATCCAGCCACTCATCCTCTGTCTTCCCCTTCTCCTATGGAGTTCAATCATTCCCAGCATCAGGCTCTTTTCAAATGAGTTGGCTCTTCACATCAGGTGGTCAAAGTATTGGAGTTTCAGCTTCAGCATCAGTGCTTCCAATGAATATTCAGGACTGATTTCCTTTAAGATGGACTGGCTGGACCTCCTTGCAGTCCAAGGGACTCTCAAGAGTCTTCTCCAACACCACAGTTCAAAAGCATCAATTCTTTGGTGCTCAGCTTTCTTCACAGTCCAACT
>NW_011495084.1:6116902-6117582 GCF_000754665.1 Bison bison bison | reverse complement strand
TTTGACTAGATGGACCTTTGTTGGTAAGGTAATGTCTCTGCTTTTTAATATGCTGTCTAGGTTGGTCATAATTTTTCTTCCAAGGAGCAAGCGTCTTTTAATTTCATGGCTGCAGTCACCATCTGTGGTGATTTTTGAATCCCCCCCCCCAAAAAAAATAAAGTCTCTCACTGTTTCCATTATTTCCCCATCTATTTCCCATTAAGTGATGGGACCAGATGCCATGATCTTAGTTTTCTCAAGCCAACTTTTTCATGCTCCTCTTTCACTTTCATCAAAAGGCTCTTTAGTTCTTCGATTTCTGCCATAAGTGTGGTGTCATCTGCATATCTGAGGTTGTTGATATTTCTCTCCACAATCTTGATTCCAGCTTGTGCTTCATCCAGTCCAGCATTTCTTATAAGATATGCTACGTATAAGTTAAATAAGCAGGGTGACAATATACAGCCTTGATGTACTCCTTTCCCAAATTTGAACCAGTTTGTTGTCTCATGTCTAGTTCTGGTGCTTCTTGACCTGCATACAGATTTCTCAGGAAGCAGGTCAGGTGGTCTGGTATTACCACCTCGTTAAGAATTTTTAAGTTTGTTGTGATCTACACAGTCGGGCTTTGGCATAGTCAATAGGATTATACATTGGAAGTGACAAATAGATTCAAGGGATTCTGTCTGATAGAGTGC
>NW_011495084.1:6114609-6116802 GCF_000754665.1 Bison bison bison | reverse complement strand
AGAAGTATGGATGGAGGTTCGTGACATTGTACAGGAGGCAGTGGTCAAGACCATCCCCAAGAAAAAGAAATGCAAAAAGGCAAATGTTTACTATGTTACTTATTCTAAATATAGATTTTAAAATATTCTTAAGTGAAGCCAGTAGCAAATAAAAGATACTCTTGGGAAAACAGTTTCTAGGCATCAGATGCCATCAAATGAGTAAGGTATAAAAGTCAATGGATATTTTGACTCTGATTTTTGTAGTTTCTAAATTTAAAGAAGTTTCCTATATTCAGTATTCTTAGTAATAAAATTGTATTAGGGCAGCACATGGGATTTAATGAATTCACTAAAATTAACCAGTTACATCAGTATAAAAATGCATATTTTAGTGAGTTGACAGATATTTTAAAGGAAAAAATTGAGATGGTTATAGATTCATATGTAGTTGTTAAGAAATAATTATATAAGATAATATATATTTGTAAGAAATAATACAGAGAGTCCTGTGTGCCCTTTATACAGTTTTATGCAAGTGTAACATTTTGCAAAACTATACTACAAATCGTAATTAGAATATTGACATTGATAAAGCAGCATGCAGGATAGTTCCATCACTGTAAGGATCCCTCTGTGGCCCTTTCATAAGCACAACCACTTCTTTCCTGTCCCCAATCTCTCCTTAAATTATGGTAATCACTAATCTATTATTCATGTTTGTTGTCTTGTCTTTTCAAGAATGTTGTGTAAGTAGAATCATATAGTAAGTATGCACCCTTTTGGGATTGGCTTCTTCCATTCAGCATAATTGTCTGTAGATTCATCTAAGCTGTTGTGTGTATTGGTAGTTTTTTTTTTTTTTTCTGAGTAGTATTTTATGGTATGGATTTACCAGAGTTTCTTTAATCATTCACTCTTTGAATGACATCTGAGTTGTTGCAGTTTAGGGCTGTTATGCATAAAGCTGCTATAGACAGTTGTTCATAGATTTTATGGAACCTAACTTTTCCTTTCTGCAGGATAAATGTCCAGGAGGTCAACTGCTGGGTAGTTGCATATGGGAGTTGCATACATTGTTTTCTGGAAAGCTGCACCATGTTACATTTTCACTCCCCAGGTATGAATGAACCATTTGCTCTGTATCCTTGCAGGATTTGGTTGTCACTCTATTTTACCCATCCCGATCTGTGCAGTGACATTGCATTGTAGTTTTAGTTACCATTTCCTAATGGTAACTGATAATGACAAACCATATTTCACGTGTTCATTTGCCATCCATACATCATATTCAGTGAAATGTCCCTTCATACATCATGTTCAGTGACATGTTCCTTCATGTCCCTTGTCTGTTTTCTGAATAATTTTTAAATGATGAGTTTTATGAGTTCTTATAGATCCTAAATACTGTTTTTTTTTCCCCCTTGGGGTCATGGTTTGCAAATATTTTAGCTTTGCAAAATAAGTCTTTAGCTTATTTTTTCATCCAAATAATAGATTCTTTAATTGAGCAGATTAAAAAATTTTGAAGTCCATTTTGGTGTCATGTCTAAGAACTCTTTGCTTAGCTCTATACTTCAAACATCTCTGATTGTTTTTTTTTTTTTAAGTTTTATAGTTTGATGTTTTACATTTAACTCCATGATTCACTTTGAGCTAGTTTTTGTATTAGGGTAATTAAAATGTGTCTTTCAAGGCTAATATTTAAATTGTGGTTAAAAGAAAATCACTGCATGGGTTTAAAAACTTAAACCACACCCTTTTTATACAGGTGTAACCCCATTGTGAATAGTTCCTTGGAAAATATTTTATATTTAGTTAAGTATTTTTACTTTCAGTTAAATTCAATGACTATTCAGTTTATCTCCCCCTTTGGCAGTTATCAATTGCTACATATGCTACATCTGGAAGTTCACGGTTCATGTATTGCTGAAGCCTGGCTTGGAGAATTTTGAGCACTACTTTACTAGCATGTGAGATGAGTGCAATTATGCGGTAGTTTGAGCATTCTTTGGCATTGCTTTTCTTTGGGATTGGAATGAAAACTGACCTTTTCCAGTCCTTTGGCCACTGCTGAGGTTTTCGAATTTGATGGCATATTGAGTGCAGCACTTTCACAGCATCATCTTTCAGGATTTGAAAGAGCTCAACTGGAATTCCATCACCTCCACTAGCTTTGTTCATAGTGATGCTTTCTAAGGCCCACTTGACTTC